>NC_039247.1:7166614-7398169 GCF_003368295.1 Carassius auratus | reverse complement strand
TTTTTGTAGCGAGTTTATCAGAACAGTGTTAAATGCACATTAACTTGAAACATCTAGGAAAGAAATGTCTTGGGAAAAGAGGCTTGGTGATGAAGCAATGTTTTTAAGAGGCAGAGCTATTATTATATTCTGATGCAAGATTATGAGAAACTTTAAAAATATTAATACTGAAGAATCGTTCACTATGGTATGGAAGCCCATTTCCACCACCTAAGAAAAAATCATGCTTTGGTAAATCATAAAAATTTTTTTGCATTAAGTCTCAATTCTTAGATAATTAATAATTTGAACTAATCACATAAGACAAAACTGTGACAAACATTTGAAATTGTAACCTAAAAAGTATTTTGATCAAAATAATTATGATAAAAATGCAACTTTTTATTATATTTTGATTTGTCATGATTTTGACTGTCAATATGATTACATAGCATCTCATTAATTTTGATTTGTCAATTTTGACTTACCATAAGTTTTGATTTATTGTAATTTTTGTTAGTCATAATGACTTAGTGTCTCATTTCAATTTTTCATGGCTTAATATCTCATAATTTAGATTTGTTTTTCTTTTTTTTTACTCATTAATCTCATTATGACAGTTTAGATTCGTTTTTTTTTTGTCATAATTTACTTTTTAATTTTACAGTTTAAAGTTTTTCTCAGACTTTTGTCAAGTTCAATTGGTCATTATTTCACCTGTCATAATGATTTTGACTTGTGAAAATGTTGACTTTTGTCACATTATGACTTAGTATCTCATAATTTTGAATTTTTATCATAATGAATTCTGTCTCATAATTTAGATTTTTTTTTTCATTATAGACTTTTGTCATAATTAGTTTCATAAATCATTTACTTGTGAAAATGTTGACTTGTCATATAATTACTTAGTATTCGCATAATTTTGACTTTGTCAACTTTAAATGGCTATAATTTCAATTTATAACAAGATTTATAATTAAGACATATTGTAAACTTTTCTAACACTGTAAAAAACTATTTAATTTTTTTTGTTAATTTACTTTTATTTTCAATTGTAACTTTATCTCAGATTTTTTGTCAAGTTCAGTTAGTTATAATTAGATTTTCTTTTTTTTTTCCGGAATGATTTTGTTGTGATATTTTTACTTTTTGTCATGATGGCTTATCTCAAAATTTATTTTTCACTTTTTTGTCAATTTTGAATTGTAATTTTATCATTATGGGCCGTTTAATTTAAATTTGCCATATTTACTTTTGTTATAATGACGTCAATTTTTAACATTTAGTCAATTATGACCACTTCATAATTCTGACTTGCCATAATTTAGATTTTTTTTTCTTTTTTTTTTGGTATAATAATAACATTTTACTTTTTTTTTTTTTTTTTTTTTGTTTTTGTCAAAATCCTGATTTACTTTTGTATGTGGCAAAAATGGGTTTCATACAATAATGAACATGCATTAAGAAAATAAACAGGGTCATTTTGATTTCATTTCAACTCAACATTTTTAATTCCCATTGGCTTGGAAATAATGTAACAGAAGTCCTTAAATGAGACCGTAAAGGTTACCCTCAGAAAATTCTTAAATGTGTTTAAAGCCAGAGCAGACAGTTTAACAGTTAATGATGTTCTGGTGCAAACGTGAGACTGGCGTACTTCTATGGCAGAATGGTTTTTGGCATAAATCCATCCCAGGTAGATGCTGGCTGGTAAATGTGAAGCCACAGGGCTCATTATATGTGATCTGTCTCGCAGTTTCCACTGCCTGCAGGGCCGCTGGCCCACCACACCAACACCAAACAGCCTCCACCCAACTGCCGTTTCCCACAATTCCAAAAGAGGAGAGGATCTGTGCGGACAAAATAAAAAGCCACATTAAACAAGCAAAAACGGGACCAAGAGAAAGCCCTTCTGTGAGGCTGACGAGCAGCAGTGGCAATTGAGTGGTTTCTTGTCTGGGTTTAATGCTGTGCCAACTATGCAATGTTTGCTTCTATTACAGGACAACGATGTTGTACAGAGAGAATTTAAAGCTTCACTAAAAACGCTATGGTCTGCAGCCAGTTTCTGTATAAAATGTATGTAAAGGATTTTTTTTTAAATAAAATATATTTTAATCAATGCTGACAGTGGGTTTATGTTGTTGTTTTATTATTTGACCTATTATTATTATAATGTTTCCTGTAGCTCAATTGGTAGAGTATTGTGTTATCAAGCGCGCAAAAGAACACTGGGTTAAATTTTGGCAATTTATCTCATGCATTTTTCTTAAATTGCTTTAAGAAGAGGCATGCTGTTTGTTTGACCTGAGCTATCCAGGAAGTGAAATTGAAGTAAATGGGTAATGTTCAAGTATCGTTGTCCAGCCAATGTGACTGTAGAAAACACTGCTTTATTTCTGGAAAAGAAAGAGAAAGGTTAAGAGCTCATCTGAAGCTTCTGCCTTTTACTTTCACATTGATGCTTTGATAAGCTTATATAGGGCTCTTGAAAATGATAAAAATTATAACAAATAAATAGTAGTTATAAGTGCCTATTATTTTAACTGAACTGTATACTTAATATTATATTCTAATTTATAATTGAGTAGTTTAAAACAATAGACTAGAAATATTTGCACACGCACATCGCACACACATATATATATATTATATATATACTAAATATTTTACTAATATAATAGACATATTTTGGATTCTGCTTTCTGTCTTAATCAAATAAGAAAATTAGTGTTTAATTGGTGGGTTATTCTGGGCTTTTCATTAAAAAAAGTATTTTACTTAAATGACCTCATAATTTTGAATAGTATCATAGATCAGATCAGAATAAGCATTCGCACAATGCACCTGTTTACTGTATGTAGTTATATAATTGATACAATGTAACTATTCTGAACAAAGTAAAATATATTGTTTATTCTCAAATGTGAAGGTTTTTTAAAAAAACAAACAAAAAACTCATTCAAAAAAAAAGTTTTGCATTACAGTAATCATCAATTTTATATTAAAAAAAGGAAAAAGAGGCGCAGAACATTCAGTGTTATTAGAACATTTATTCAAGTACACCGGTGCGTCGTTCCATTTTCATCTATTTACACAATAAATAAGGCACAGCCCACCAGAAAACGTGGGAAACCGTAGCTATCATGACACACCAAAATCTGACGTGATCCAAAAGCACTGTCATGTATGAGCTGAACAGAGAGAGTCGCTGAGGTCCTGCTCCGTCCCACTGGCCAGTGTTCACCGATCCTCATACAGTCACGTGTTCGGACAGCACGAGATCAGTCGGTGAGTTCAGGGTTAGTCTTTCTTCAGACTTTAATGTCCTGGGACTCTGACATCTTGGCCAGTGTCTTTTAACGCGCAGGGCTGTGAGACGAGAAGCCGGATTCTGAGCCCAGCACTCCGTCATGAGCTTCCCCATCTGCCTCAAACACTGACAACACAACACAAACACCATAAAACAAAGCTTACTTCAACAACCAGACGAAGAAATGACAGGTGGTTCAAACAAAACATCATTCAAATTGTCCAAAATATGATGAGAAAAAAAACTAAATATTTTGTGATTCGTTTCTCTTCTAAACTTGATTTCTTTGCTTACCATTAACATACTTTTCTAACATGGGCTGGAGTTATAACATTATTAATACAGTATATGCGATTGCAAGCTAACACTTATCTTACTTTATAATTCAGCAATGTGTTATGTCAGTGAACCATGGAAATTATTTTATTGGCCACTTAAAAATAACAATGTTGAATTTACATGAACATAATTTTGACTTTTTGTCATAATGACTTGCATCTCATAATTTTGAGTTTTTTTCATAATAGACTTGCTATCTCATAAATTTGACTTTTGTCACAATTAGTTTCATAAACCTTTTACTTGTGAAAATGTTGACTTGTCATATTATTACTTAGTATCTCATATATTTGACTTTTTCTCATAATTACAGTAATTAGTATCGCATAATTTTGATTTTGCCAATTTTAAATGGTCATAATTACAATTTATCTCTTGATTTATAATAAAACTTTTTAATTACAACACTGTCGATTAATTTTTTTGTAAATTTACTTTTATTTTCAATATTTTACTTTTTCCTCAGACTTTTTGTCAATTTCAGTTGGTCAAAAATTTGATTTTTTTTTTTTTTTTATGATTTTGATGTGATAATTTTGACTTTTTGTCACGGTAACTTTTTGTCAATTTTGACGTGTGATTTTATTATTATGGCTGTTATGGCGGTTTAATTTAAATTTCCCATTTTAACTTTTTTTATAATGACGTCATTTTTTAAATTTAGTCAATTATACATTTCTCATAATTCTATCTTGCCATAATCTAGAATCTTTTGGTATAATAATGACATTTAACATTGACTTTGTCAAAAACATGATTTACTTAAATATTATAATCATAATTATTTTATTTTATTTTTTTTACTCCTACAGTATTTGGGAGAAATGGGTTTCATACCGTAAGGAACATGAATTAAGATAATAAACAGGGTCATTTTGATTTCATGTTCAACTCAAAAATTAAAGATTCCCATTTGCTGGAAATAATGTAACAAATTATGACTAAGAAACTAAAACTAAAAAATGTTGCTGTAACTCAAATGTTGCTGTGAAACTGAGGTACATCATTAAATCATTTTCTTTTTTTTCAATGTATTATGTTAACATACACACCAGTAAACTAAACCGCTTTGCAAATGTTACATTTGAAAGTTTGATCTGTTACAGTTTAACATTTTCATCATCAATCAGCAAATAAATGTTTCCTTGAACATTTTCAGATTTCTAAATGTTCTCGCCAGTGTTACTTTAGTATCATCGAGATACTATTATAGTTGTTATTCATATTTTGAATTACTTTTATATTATCATTTTTCATTTGAGTTTTTAACCATTTTTTAATATGTCTAGTTTTTATACATTTTCATTTAAGTTTTTAGGTTTACTTATTTGATATAAATTATAAATATATATTTAACGAATAAGGGGAAATGTTGCCTTGGGAACTAGCTGAAATAGGGTTATTATATTAGACTAAAATAAACAATAAAGTGTAAAACAATAAAATAATATAAAACGTGAAACTGCTTGAACTCAACTTAAAATATATTAATCATTGACTGAAAGACAATGAATAAAAAACATATTTAAGTAAAAAAAAGAAAAAGAAAAGAAAAACTTTAAAATTAAAAAAGAAAATATATATATTTTTTAAACAAATTCAAATTATTAATAAAAACGATAATGTGATACTAAAATTACACTAAACTGAAACAAAACGTTTGTTAGTTTTTTGAGTTAGCATTTATATTTCAAGTCAAATGTTTTTATGGTTTTGGTTCTAGTTATCTATAATAACCCTAGTTTTATCAGCTAAATATTTTGTTGTAAAATGTGTAAAAGGTTATTAAAAAGATAAATATGATGTGATGAAGTAATGACTTTTTTTAATCTATAATTACGACTAAAGCAAAAAGGTTGAAGTGTAGTGTCTGTGTGTAAACGGAGAGCAGATGTGTGTTTACCTCGTCACTGCTCCAGCGGTTGGGGAACGACGGCCGTATTCTCTTAATACACACCACCTCTCGCATGTCTTCATATGACGGGTCATTAGGAACGTGATCATGATACGGCAGCTGATAGTCCTCTACGATACCTGCAGACACACATCCGTATATCAATCAATGCACACACACACACACACCAATGAGACATCACCTATTATACAACACATTCATTACTCCAGGGTTATTACTGTTCATTAAACTAAATCCAAAACCCTTTCTTATTTGTTTATACTGATGTACTACTAAGATAATAATGGAATAACTGAAATAAAATCTAATATAAGCAATATAGACATAATTAAAAACATTAACTAAAATTAAAACGAAAAATGTCAATAGAAAAATAAAAGCTACATTCAAACTATATAAAAAAAATACTTATACTGAAATAACATTGATACAAACAGATGAATGGAGAGCAAAGGACAACGACAAAACACCTGACAAAAAATGTAGAAAATGTCACTATTATTTATTTCTAATTTATTACAAAATATAGTTATAAATGATAAATTAACTTTAAAATTAAGAATTAAACAATTTAAGGTATCATAATAAATGTTACATAAAAAATAAATTTAATATACCGTAATAAATATAAAGATTATCAATATTGAGACTACTTTTCTTTAAATATAACTATACAAATATATTGTAATATTTATAATTTATAACTAACTTCATAATGATACATAGTTTAGTTAATATTAAATAAATATATTGTAATATTTGTCATTTATAACTAACTTCATAATGATACATAGTTTAGTTAATATTAAATAAATATTAATGTTAATGTAACAAATATATAAAAATGTACATGTGGTATAATAAATATTAAATACATATTTAGTCTTCAAATAGAAATATTAAATACATAGTAAATATAGAAAAAGACATAAATCATCAGTGCTCCACCACATATTAACAAGTTAAATGAAATCTGAATATCAGTGGCTATAAATATTAGACTGCAAATATAAACGTTTTAAACAATTTCCCAAAATTAAATTATCAGTGTGATCATCCACATCCATAAAGACAAGGCTGATATTGTGTACCTCCAGACACACACCGGCGGCCGATCTCCCACAGTATGAGGCCGAAGCTGTACATGTCGGCCATGATGTACGACTGGAAATGGTTCCTGTTCAGAGTCTCGTCCAGAACCTCAGGAGCCATGAAGCGTTTGGTGCCCACGCGGGTGTTCAGCGGGATGTCCACTTCATTAGTGTCGCTGTTTGATGAGACACAGCCGTGATTCATTAGTAAGACTCAGTTCTTCAGCATATATGACCCTGGACCACAAAACCAGTCTGAAGGGTCAGTTCTCCAAATTCAGATTTATGCATCATCTGAAAGATGAATAAATAAACTTTCTATTGATGTATGGTTTGTTAAGAAAATCCGGAATCTGAGGGTGCAAAAAAAATTTAATAATGAGAAAATCGCCTTTAAAGTTGTCCAAATTAATTCTTAGCAATGCATATTACTTATCAATACTTAGGTTTGATATATTTACGGTAGGAAATTTACAAAACATTATATACAATTGTACTATTATTTTGAATTTGCTTTTATTTTTTTTATTTTCAGTTTTCATGTAACATTTTTGCAGTTTTGTTTTTGTTATTTTGTCACCAATAATTTGTATATATTTTTTTATTAAAAATTCTATAAAGCTTTAATTCATTTTTATTTCAGATTTAGTAATTTTAGTATACTTTTATTTTAGTTAACGGCAACTTTTTTTTTTTTTTTAGTTTAAGCTGCAATAAAATTAAATATACAGAAAATATTAATATAGATAACATACTCAATGTAACAAAATAAAAAATAATTTTAGTTAAAAAATAACAATGGGTAATGTTTTAATTATAGAACAGTATTTAATTGAATTTAACAGTATTTAATAATCAGAAGTATGTAACTAATAATTAATAACAAAAATCTCTGAGGACCTTAATTACAGAGACAAAATTCACAAAATTTACACTAAATAGTAACAAATAAAATAAAATAACACAATATAAAAAAAATTAGATATATACAAAATGAAATTAATAAATTTATATTATATATATATATATATACATACAGACAAATTGAAAATAGTGACAATCAGCTAAGATTGTGTACTAAATATTAGCATTAATTTTTGCTTACACTAGCTACTAAAAGAAAGAAAGAAAGAGAAAGAAAGAAAGAAAGAAAGAAAGAAAGAAAGAAAGAAGAAAGAAAGAAAGAAAGAAAGAAAGAAAGAAAGAAAGAAAGAAAGATGTAAAATGCCAAGCAGGAACATTTTGAAAGGTTTTTGGTAATACTGCTGCCTCCAATCATTCTCAGGTTAAACTCAAAGACAAGTAAAACCGTAGCAGCTGAACTCTGACCTGATGAACTTGACGGCCAGGCCGAGGTCAGCGATGCAGCAGGCTCCGTTCCTCTTCACCAGGATGTTCTTGCTCTTCAGGTCTCTGTGGGCGATGGCTGGTTTGCCCTGCGTGCCGAAGATCTCGGTGTGAAGGTGGCAGAGGCCGGAGACGGACGAGTACGCCAGTCTCAGCATGGCCCGGCTGTCCAGCGTGGTGCATTTGAGATAGTCGTACAGAGAGCCGTTCTCGTGGTAGTCAGTGATGAGGTAGAGCTGAGTCCAGGAGCCCGTGCCTTTAATATCAGCCGCTATGAACCCTGGAGAACACAGGAGAGAGTTCAATTAGTGCATGAGGCTTAATATACTCAGAGCAAGGCTGTAATAATTAATCTGATATCAGCTAATTAATTTGAAATGACTACTAATAAACACGGTTCATTTTCCTGTAATTACTGACTGCATGTTCACCAGTGGGAGAAATTCAATAACAGTAGATAGGCTGCTAATGAAACTCCATTTCTCAGTTGTGTGTCAGCAGCTCCACTGTTGTGAAAACAGCATTGCTATTTTTCCTAAATCAGTGGAAGAGCATGAGAAGATGCAGTACTTCTGCCTGTTGCATTACTTTGTGTTTACATCCGAGTGAATGTCCTCCAGCAGCGATTAATGAAAGTGAAATGATTTATTTTGGATGGTTCGTTTTAATGAAGTAAATTCACTTTAATTTGAGTGATCACTTAAAAACACTTTCCCAGAAGTCCCCATGTCTAAAATATTTAGTTAATTGAGTAGTTGACAAATAACATGGACATGCTGAGGTTTTAGTTTAGGTTTTGCACAATTTATAATAAGTTTTTATTTTTTTACTTAGTAACAAATCATATAGACTTAATTAATATGAGCACATTAAACTAATAATTAATATGAAGATACATTTTTTTGAAAATTATGAATATCATATCATTAGAATATCATAATTTATTCTGTGAGCATATATATATACACATACATTTTAAATAATTATATATACACACCCACACACGTAGAACAAAGTTTAAAAAACAAAATGTATGAGTACCGTGAACTTTTAAATTAATTTTTTTAACTAAACTTTTTAATTAAAACTAAATTAAAGAGAAGGGATTTCTTGACATGATGAAAAGCTAATAATTAAATTAAATCATAAAAAATAAATTATATATATATATATATATATATATATATATATATATATATATATATATATATTATATATATATATATATATATATATATATATATATAAATACTATAAAATAAAAATTAAACAATTTATCTGTTTACCTGTGTGTCATATGAACATTAACGGACATCAGAGAACTGTGAATATGCAAATTCCTGTTAAATTACTGGAAAAATCTACTCCGAGTAAATATTTTATGTCAAAGAGGTTCAACTAAAAAAAAAGGTCTGAGAAAATCCCTGTTATATACTTAGTAAAGTATAGTAAAGTACATAGTAAAAATGACAATACGCTATATTTATTGAAAGACTTTTGTTACATTACATTAGAATATATATAGTGCAGTGGAGATATTTAAACATCTATTATTATGAAGCATTGACTCATTTGGCATCAAACTTCAATAAAAATATAAAAATTAGTTATTTTTTCACCCTAATTATACACATACTGCCCTCATAATAGCTTCAGTGATATTAAATATTTTATTAGTGCACCTTCCTACTTTTTCAAGAGGGTAGTGGAATAACTTTCAATGTTATGTGTTGCTTTAGCTTTGCAAGCACTACCTTTCCTATTAATATTCTGTATATCTGCTACATTAATATTGTAATAGTAGCGTAAGGAAGTTTGAGAGAGAAAGTCTCACCCAGTATATTCTCGTGTCTCATGAGGACAGTCTGATATATCTCTGTCTCTCTGAACCAGCTGGCCTCCTCTGTGGTGAAAAAGACTTTCACAGCTACTTTCTCTCCCCTCCATCTCCCCATCCACACCTCTCCATAACGGCCCTTCCCGATCTGTGTCACCATCTGGATCTGCTTGGCTATAGTGCGCTGCACCTACACACACACACACACACACACTATACATGAAGTGATTGATCACACACTGTAAGAGCAGTGACATTTATTAATAAAACAGGAGGAATGGTGCAATATGAAATCTGTTTTATTTTTCATATTTTTTTTCTTTCCCGAATTCAGTGTTTTCCATTGTAAATTTGTTTTTAATGTATTCATTTTTTTTTGTTTGTTTGTTGTTTTATGGATAGTTCAACAATTTAATAACTTATTAAAATTAGATACATTTTACGTTGTAATTTTCTGGATTTTGTTTTAATGGTTAAGAAAATGTTATCTTAATCTTTATATATATATAATATATATATATATATATATATATATATATATATATATATATATATATATATATATATATATATATTATGTCTTATATTTTTAATGTAATTTTATTTATTTTAATTCATTTTAAATAATAATAAAAAATTGGATTCCGTGTTGTCTTTTCATTTTCTGAATTCTGTGTTAATCAAATGAGTGTATATGACTTTTAAAAGCATTTCCATAGTGCACCTTAGACATTCTACTAACAATAAGTGAATTTGCAACTGCGTGTCAACTAAACACTCAAAAATCTGCAACTTTTGCAAATTCTTATTATTTTTTGCACAAAAACGTTTGACTTTTTAAATGAAAACAGAGATTAAACATTTTGATATTTTGTGAGATTTTTAAATTTCATCATTATTATTATTAATGCTACTAATACATCTTTGAAATACAGTACATTATACTGTACAATTGCAATGCTTTTCTTTCAGAGTTTCCTCAAATTAGACGGAACTTTTAATTTGGCTGGTTGTAATAAAGATTTTTCTGTGTGTATTAATTGCACTTCTCATTCGCTGAGACACTGACTTCATATGAACCATTCTTAGTCTTTTTGCAGTTTAATAATCACAGATACTAGTTCATGTTGTGATTTGATTAATTGTAACATTCTACTTTTGATCTGTTCATCCAAAGTTCCATAACATTCCACAGTAAGTTCCATGATTCCATGCATGTTTTCTGAAGATGTGGATTCGGTGTGATCTGTGTGCAGTGTGTGACTCTCACCAGCAGGGGGAGTCCTGACCCCGAGCCGGAGCTCTGGGACTGCTCTATGAGATCCCGCAGGGATTCTCCCGGAGGAATGAACGTCTCTTCTGGATGCAGGCCGAGGCTGTAGCGCGGGACTAACTCGTGACGCTTATACCTGAAACACCGCCAGACTAACATGACCAAAGTCCACACAAACACAGCCTGGGGATTTATATCGTGGTCACAATGATAAAAATACATGAGGAGACAAATATCTTTTTAATAATGTGATCCATTCAAGTTTAGAATAAGAGTTAATCTGGTCTCATATAGCCAGACGCTGTAGTTCACGGTGACCAAAAGTTCATTGTCACTTTAAGGCAAGTACTTCCCAAATGAAAAGGTTCAAAAGTACCTGACCACACCATGCTTCCCTACATCAAGAACTGCAATCATTTATGAACTACATTTGTTCTGAAATGTTATGTTTGCCTAATGAGACATTATCTAATGAAATAAACCCTTCCAGAACAGAGAACTGAACATTGGATAAAGCCAGGTTTTGTTGCTTTGTTAGATATAGACTTATTTTGTATACATATTTCCATCACTCCATAAATCAGAAAATATTATTAACTGCCAAGGGGGAAAATAATTCACCATGGTTTTAAGAATAAAATGATATACAAACAAACCCCTTTACTGTAAAGTTTTAATTTAAGTGCGGTGTAAGTGAAAGAAGCTCATACAAGTGTGGAACAGCTTGAGGGAAAGTAAATGGTGACGGATCTTAATTTTGGGGTGAAGTACCCCTTTAATTAGCTTTATTTAAGAAACTGAAGTCTGTGTTTGTGTCTGTTTGGTCACTTACACACCTGAAGTAACAGAAGATGATGATGAAGGTGAGGATGAAGCTACAGACGGTCACTGAGATGAGCAGAGCGATGTGATGAATGTCTCCCATCACGTAACCTGCACACACACACACACACACACACACACACATTAGTATATATGTCAAAGAGGTAAACACACAACTCTTACATCATCACACTGACTTTGCTCTATGAACACTTCCTCCAGGAGCTGTGTGTGTGTGTGTGTGTGTGTGTGTGTGTGTGTGTGTGTGTGTGTGTGTGTGTGTGATGCTGAAATCAGAGCTACAGCACAGGTGTGAGGGTGTGAGGGTGTGTGTGTGTGTGTGTGTGTGTGTGTGTGTGTGTGACGGACAGAGAAGCTTCTATTCTGCTGTGTTGATTGAGAGGAGTTGTATCCTGACAGTCACAATAAACCTTACAGCTGTGTGAGAGTTTCAGACCTACATATACTTTTGGAAACAAATAACACATTTTTTTTAAGGAATGTTGCCCAATGGAAAATACTTAAGAAGTCAAATAATGTTTTATTATTATTATTATTATTATTATTATTATTATTATTATTATTATTATTATTATTCACTTCAGTATATTTTTGAGTTAGTCTATAGTTATCCAGGCTAGATTATTATTATACTAATATACTATTATGTTATATTTAATTAGCATATTTATAGTATATTTAATATTTAGAGTTAGATTTTATTTCTAGATTCATTTATTTATTTTAATTTTAGTATTTTTTATTACTCTTTATTATTATTATTATTATTATTATGTTTTTTTTTTTTGGCTTCGTTTATTTTAATTTCAGTCTTACTTTTTTTCCAGTTTGTAATTTTTGTGCAGTTCATTTCTGTATTTTACATACATTTTAGATTTTATTATATATTCATATTTTATAGACATTTTTATTTAAGCTTTTTTCAATTAAGAATTTTTTTTAACAGGGTTGTTGCCAATGCATTTCAGTTTAGTTGCTAAGGTGTTTTGAGTGGTTGAAAGAATGTTGCTATGTGGTTGTTAAGGTATTCTAAGAGGTTTTTATCTATTATCTATTATATCTATTATATTATCTAATCTATTTTATAATTATCTATTGTTTGTTTGAGAGAGAGCTAGAGAGAGAGAGATGACAGTCTGTGCATCTCTCAGTGAGTTTAGTTACTTAAACATAGATTTTATCTCCTTGTTGCTGAGGAATATAATGCAGTGATCCAGTATCTAAGCCATTCTATTAATAAAAGTCACAGGGCAGGGTTTATCAATGATTTAGCTTAGAAATCTGATGAAATAGCACACGTTGCGTTCCCAGATGAGCGTTATAATAAACCCAAAGATGCTCCACACATGTTAACAGTTTGTGTGGAGCAGCATTTACTGTGAATCGAGGCGCTCTGAGATACACGAACGTAACCTACAGTACACGCATGCAAATGATTAAAGTGCATATCTTAAACCGATGATTGGAAATGATTTTCATGGATTCTCGTCCGTGAAATGAGTCACTTGCAGTATTTTGCCGATTACTCGACATGGGCAAAATTCGATCAAGGATTTTTTTTAATTAAGTAGTGGAATTGGATTCATCGAATAGCGACAGCCCTGTGTGTGTTGTGTGTTGTGTGTTGTGTGTGCACTCACTGGGTGTTTGTAGGGGAGGCAGTGTTGGATGTAGGTCTCTGTTACAGTAGTCCTGATCTGTGCAGCACTCGAGCGCTCGCCGCTGTTTAGAGTTCCCCGTGTCCTGAACACACACACACACACACACACACACACACACTATATTAACAGGTGGTTAGTCACAGACACAATGACACTGAAACACTACAAGCAACTCGTTTAACTTCTGTAGTGTGATATTTCAAAGGAGATTTTCATTGCTTGTTCACTATTTGTTATGTAAATGTTCAGCATCACAACATGTAGTGTAAGGGAGGGACTCAAAATGGGGAAAAATAAGCTATGATTTATTCATTAATATCATTCTTCATTGTCCACATGGCTTTGGCAGAAGAAGAACTTTTTTTAACAAACATTTTTTTCACAATAAGAACAGGGGCAAGTATTATTAAAGTAAATATGATTGATTTTGATTTTTAAGTTGTTTTATGTTATGATACAGGGGAATGTAAGGCAATAGTTCACTCACATTATTGACTATAAACTACTTTTATGGTTATTAGCTATACTTTTTTGAGTTTGAGGTTGAGGTAAATAATTCTCCTCTGCTCATCAATACTAGATTTATTTGATCAAATAATACAGAAAAAACTGTAAAAATGTAAAATAGTATTACAATTGAAAATGTATGATTTCTATTTGAATATACTTTAAAATGTAATTTATTCCTGTGATGCGCAGCTGAATTTTCAGCATAATTACTCCAGTCTTCAGTGTCACATGATCCTTCAGAAATCATGAAAATATGATGCTTTGATGCTCAAGAAAGATTTATTATCACCGTTAATGCTGATCACATTTGTCCTGCTTCATATTCTGTGGATTCCTTGCTGAAGAATAGAGATTTCAACAGGACAGGGTGTTTAATTCAGTAGGGTTTTTGTTTCGTCTGTGCTTGAGGACTGATGCACTAACGCTTAAGTGGTTTATTTTGGAAATCAGAGCAGTTTGTGACTCACTC
Organism: Carassius auratus; assembly: GCF_003368295.1. Lineage (NCBI taxonomy): Eukaryota > Metazoa > Chordata > Actinopteri > Cypriniformes > Cyprinidae > Carassius > Carassius auratus. The sequence goes on along the minus strand of NC_039247.1, from coordinate 7,383,589 downwards.
GGCACTGAAACTCTGATCCGACCAGACCCAGACAGCCTGACGTCACCACAGCCGCTCCACCCTCTTCCTCCACCATGGAGAAGCAGTAACCGTCCGTCCTGAACACACAACACACATGGAAAGCCATGGAAAGTGTGTGTGCAAGTGTAGGTTAGTGAGGCGGGATGTGTCCTGCTACCTGCATGTGTTATTAGCAGAGTCCTCCGGACAGTGATGGTAACAGTAGCACCACAGGGAGCGCTGAGGTAGAGCCGGCGCATCACTTCCTGTCTCCCGACGTTCTGCCACCTTCCCAGAATTCCTCAGCAGCATGGTGTCCAGAACATTAGCTGGCGAGGAAGAGAAAGAGGAAATGGGTCAGTTATCATCCTGGAGAGAAACTCACACAACATTTATACAACTCTAAAGTGTGCTTTATTTCATCCCTTCTTGTTCACAGAGCAAAAATAACGGCGAGGGACCGAACTGAATAATTACTCCAGATTCCCAGACTCTCGGGATCAAGACTCACATCTTTGAAGTATGAAATGTATGGCACCTGGGGAAATATGGCTGCAAATAGCACATCACTCTCACTCTTTCATCTTCAAATATTTGCGGAGAAAAAACACCCCGAGACATTTTATAAATTAAGCAGAAAGATGGAAATGAAGTTTGGACAGTCTGTCACTTGTTTTGGAGGTTTTTGGAGAAGTTTGTTTGAAGAAGGGCTTCTCAAACACTCGATCTGAACGGATGAACTTGTGAGCAGGAAGCATCAAGGATAGATTGCTAAAAGTAATAGTTTTTAAATAAAAAAAAAAGTTTACAAATATACAAATGACTATTACACCACAGTCACAATTGCTCTTTCTTTAAATCAATTCAGTTATAATTCTGCTCTAAACTATAGTGAGTTCTTTAAGATTACAGTTACAGAGACACATAATGCAGATTTAAATGAACATCCAAATTATAAAAATTCTATTTATTGTTGAAATGTTTTCCATTACACAGTGCCTATCATAACTCATTTAATAACAGATTTATTTCAACATTAAATAATTAAGACATCACTAACAGGTGAAGTTAAATATAGTGAGTACATAGTTTAATATTTTGCAGAATGCTTATCTCTAGACTTCATTTCTGGAGTGCACTAAAGAGCCGTGGACACTGATCACTTCCTGAGAAAGGCTTAAATTAAATGCTACGTGGCATTTGATTCACAAGATATTTTATCACCGTCTTTCCACGGATGAAATACTGATTGAGCGATTGCATGAGGCATGAGATGTTCATTCATGTTTATTTACTTCAACTTATTTTACTGCCTTTTTTCTACACTGGCAAGACAACTTGAATATAAAATGTAAAAAATATGGTTATAAACCATACTAACGTTGCTGAGGAGCACAACTGTGCTTTTGTGCCCATGAGTGACACACTTAACCTGGGGTTACTGCTGCAATAATTAGTGCATACTAAGTCAGTCTGGATGAAAATTAAGAAACACAGAGTTACGATACAGGGCTGTAAAGTTGATATGTGTGGGTTTTCCTCTCCCACAAGAGCTTGTGCATGTGACCGAACACAAACACACACACACACACACACACACACACACACAGATTCAGACAGTCACAAAGGTACTTATAGAAGCGGGCCGTGCACCCTTCAGTCAAAATAACCCCACATCTGTGAGCTGTTAAAAACAGAGAGGGGTGCGGAGGAATGCTGTATATAATGTTGACACCAGGACATAAAATAAAGATGCTTATTTCATGGCTCTCTGGAACACTTCATTCTGATTAGTCGTTTTCGGCATTCAGTGGTCAGATATTCTTTTAACGCTGATAATCATGTTTATATACAGCAAAAAAAAAAAACTGTATTAAAAAACAGTATTACACATATATGTACATGAACTAATAACCAGTAAATAAAAATAATAAATTAAAGTAAATACAATATAAACAATTCAATTAATATTCATAACATAGTTGAAAAATTATCTGCAAAGTGTGTTTCATGTATGTTTAGTGGAAACCCATTTAAACAGATACTGGTAAAGCATGCAAAAATACAATAAAAACTTAAAAATTAATGTCTTCTTTTATAATATAACATAATTGTAGAATATATTTATAATATAGTTTTTACATTATGATGTTAGTGTTTTATTGGACATTGAAAAAAATAAATATACATATATATATATATACACACACACACACACACACACACACACACACATATATATATATATATATATATATATATATATATATATATAAATTAAATCTAAATCACATACTACTTTGCATACAGAAGACATATATATTACATTCATGTTATATTATCTAAATAAATAAATAATAATATCTCTATTTAATATATTTTTTTATAAACCTATTATCATATATCTTTATTTAAAGTAATAACATAATATAATATAATGTAATATTATATTATATAATACTGGAAAAGTCAAATATAAAACATTAAACATTTTATATCCAATGTAAACTCAAAACTATACTCCATGTTGGAGTCCTGTTCACCCTTCTGGTTTTATTTTTATGATAATGACCACCTGGCTGACGGTACATTATGTTATATTTAGTAACTTAAAGTCAACTTCAGCTGACTCTCTCTCTCTCTCTCTCTCTCTCTCTCTCTCTCAGCAGACTATTCTTGTCTTTCACTCTGTTACAAACACTATCACTAGTCTAAACTCACTAATGCACTGCTTATATTACAGAGCTGAACACAGCGCTCGAGTCTGGATAAAGAATGGAGGCTAGTCTGTGTGTGTCTGAAAGCATCCTAGCACATCTAACACACATCATTTAGGGTCAACTTTAATTGTACAAAGTACAGACACACTTCCACGGACATGTGAGTGTATATAGTAAGACTCATTCAGAGGGGATGCAACATAAACACTCACGCTTTCCCACACACACCATGAGTGTGATGCACTGCTCTATATCTCATCCCATGCCTGCATGAACCATTTATTACACATATGCGCACACACACATAAACGCAGACGGATTTGGCCCTCTCATGCATAGTTAAGAAAGCCCTGTGAAAACAGTCGTAAACACAGTCAGCGCTGTGAGACTTAACATATAAACAGAACAGCTCATTTATAACCGTTAACCCTAGAGCGTTCATCTTACAGTCACGCACAACTTATACACTCAACATCATGCTTGCAGAACCAGCTTTTATTTTATTTGGTCTTTGCTGGAATATTTATTGATTTCACACCCTTTTCACAATTATTTGTACTATAAACTTCTGTATTTAGTAACACTTTATAATAAGGTCTCAGTTGTTAAGATTAGTTTATGCATTAGCTAAATTAAAATGAAATAAAATAAATGTTAACTTTTGCTATGTAAAAAGCATTACTTAATTTTGAAATTGATACAATAATATATAAAGATTATTAGTAATTATTATTATTTTAACTAATGTAATTCCTAAGGGTGGACTTTTAAAATCTCTTATTTTGGTCAAAGCAAAGCAAACTGAGCTGAACTAAATTAAGGGAATGTAAAAAATATTTGATTGTTAAAATGTATTATTAAATGTTCAAATTAAAATGATCATAGATTATTCCGTAGTTTTGATCACTGTTAGTTCATATTAATTAATGCAGTTAAGTAATTTTAACTAATGTAATTTCTATAGGTGAAGTTTTAGAAATGTGATGCTATAGGTATAAAAAAAAATATATGTTAATTTGTAACCGATACAATTCTTCATAAAAAAAAAAAAAAGATTTCAAAATGTGTTTAAGACTCTGGCCCTCTTCGGTCATTTTTGACCAAAAAAAAAAAAAAATCTTAGCTTCATCAGAATGAGATGACACATATATACACAGAAATAAACTGGTAAGATTTGTGGTAAGAAACTGGTAAAAAAATAAAAAAATAAATGGTTTGTGTTTTGTATTATCACTTTCCATTCCTTATTTTGGTAGATTTTAACATTTTCAAATACTGATAACAAAAATGCTTTCTATGTGTTCCCTTTTTAACAAGATTTTAATGTTTGACTGTAATCATTATGTAAAACCTGATACTTATCTAACCAAAAATATCTAAACCTTGACAAAAGGTAATCTCTTAGAAAGTCTAGATATATATTTAAATGCAAAACCTAAAAAAAAATCAATTATGTCAAAAAAAAAAAAACAATGGGAATCCAAAAGCCTCTGTAGATATCTATACAGGGTGCTAAAACAAGAGCTTACGCCACATAGCATAAGTAAATAACCATGTTAGATTGTAAAACTGCACCGATCCCAATGACTGACAGAAATACTTTTTTTGGCTCTGTTCATAACAATGCAAGCCTCATGAATCTGGCACTAGAGATACACGATCATTCGTCACATCTGACTGTCAGAGCGCTAATGCAAACACTATTTGACTACTTTTCTGGATGTTTAGTAAATTAGTTCAAACAAGTAGTCAAATTTTCAGTCTTGCTTCACATCTAAAACTGCATAAAGTCAGGATTAAATGTATTTTAATGCAGTCTATAGTAATTATAATTAGCTTAGTTAAATAACAATAGTAGTCAACAGGGTGTCCCCAGTTACACAGCGAGGTGCTCATGTGTTTCCACACACACACACTTGCATGAGCACCTCGCTGTGTAATTGGGAAAGAGGTACAACCTTTAACCCTAAAATCCAATCACTTCAGTAAGCCACGGTCAAGCCTGACACACCTGTCAATCAAAACCCAGAGCCATCAATCAAACCCGCGGGGGTCTGGAGATAATGAGTTTACACGAACGAAAGGAAAAAAGATCAATACAACAGATGCAAGAAAGTGAAACTGCTATGAGCAGAAGAAAAGATAAGAGCGGATAATAGATAGAGAACAGACAAAAGAGAGCTTCAGCTGTGTCTTTATCTGCCGGGCTTTGTCAAGCATGACCGGCCGTCTCAATGGGTCTGAACTCAATCAAAATCTCTTTTTCACTCTCTGTCAGTCTGATGGTTGAATAAAACCCCCGAGGAAAGAGATTTTCACACAGAGAGACACTTTTCATTCCTTTACACAGTCAAATAATCACTGTGAATCTGTCAGAGTAGCCCGACTGCTCCATAAAGCTGCTTTCTGCTCCTCATTCACAGTTTAGCCATATGTGCCAATCTGTTCTGAAGATTTAAAGGAACCTAATGTCTATATCTCACATGAATGCTGCGGATCGCCAAAGACAATAATGTCAACTGTTTTTGCTTTGGCATTTGAAGGAATTCCGCAGTAAAAAGTTAAGATTTTTAAGTTTAAAATGAAGTTTACAATTATAAGCTGGCACTACTCTTTAAGCTTCAGGAGCTTTTAAAATAAAATAAAATAAAATAAAATAAAATAAAATTTAAATTTAAATTTAAATTTAAATTTAAATTTAAATTTAAATTTAAATTTAAATTTTAATTTTAATTTTATCTGAAAACTCTTTGAAACTCTTTCTGAAAAACGGCTTTTCTAAGCAGATGAACTTCTGGTTATGAAAGGGGAGGAAATGGGAAGCACCTTTTTTGGGTAAAGCACCAAAATTAAATTAAATTAAAGTAACTGAAATAAAACAGTTATTTGAGCTGTATAGTTGTCTAAAAAAAGTCCTTTTGAGCTGAGAATGCTCCTATTTTGGAAAAAGCACCAACATGAATTTGTAAAAAAAAAAATTATAATAACAATAAAAAAATAATACATTTTAATATTTGAACAGATAAAATAGTTATATGAGCTGTAAAGTTGTCTAAAACATCCGTTTCAGTTGTGACTACTTTTGATTTCTCACTTCCACATCCTTTCTGGATATCCTTGTGTAGACACCAAGCAAAAATAACAGGGTCGACGCTGAAAAGTAAACACTTGAAAGACAGTATATTACTTCGCACACTCCAATTTTAGACAGTTTTATTGGTATAAACTTCTCCTGTTCTATATAAACCGAAGCAGGAATCCAAACTGCTGTCTTTGATAGTTGACAGCATGCCACCAAACGTGTGCAAAAGCAACCTGAAATATTCCTGCAATTGAAACATACATGCAACATGCATCTGCAATCATAACAGGCAGAGCGTGTCTCTGGTCGGTGACGTCTGAAATGCGTTTCAGAGCCGTGTGTTGCCATGGTTCGTCAGTGAGAGTTCTGCAACTGTCTGTTATGTAAATAAAGAAAATTCCACTCATATCTGGAATGAAGCAGCGTCTGGAGTTCCAAGTGATTTCGAGTCTCGGTAAAAACAGCCTGCTCTATGTTAATTAGCTGGGGTGATAACCCTGATTTAAATTTCCTGGAAGCATCTTAAGATGACATATGTTTGCTGCAGGGTGATGAGACTGTCTTTATCTGACACTGCTAACAGCATTTCATATAAACACCCACTGACACCATATTAAGACAGCAAACACACAGTGAAAGACTGTGCAGATGGCTTGTGTGCAAACCGTGGCCTTGTGTTTATGTTTATAACCAGATGTAATTTACAAGGTCATCTTGAAACTCAACCACCTGACCGTTCCAGCGACCGTACACTCAGATACACACACAACACAGCCGCCACACTCAATGAAATATAAAATAAACACGGCACTTTCAAATAAACAGCCGAAGCAAAACTCAAGCTTCCATTTCCAGAGTCTTTCAATGACATGAGAGAAACAAGAATGACTCTGGGCCAACAGCGAAACCCAAAAAAGTTTTCTTCTCAAACTTTACTAAAGTATCTTTCACTAACAGTTAAACAGTGAGTGGGATGTGCTTTTGTGTTCAAAAAGACTCCAACAGAATTAAGCAATAAAGCACTTGAGGTGCACTATATTATAAATACGAGAAGTGCGTTAACATGGAGCACTGTTTTCTGATTACAGTCGGTTTAAATGTGCTTGATTTTGGGTGCAGGAATGGGCTTTTTTCTACTTGATTTAAAATGAAGTTAAATATAAGCTGCAGTCACATTTACCGTTGATCTGCAAATTTTTGCAGCCAAAATCCAGTCATTTTAATAGGAATCCATTCAATTGGGAATTTCAAAAAGTTGGGCACGTGGATTCAACACAATGACCAACAGAAAGCTGCTTGGTTTGAAAGTGATTCCTGTGTAAGCTGTGCTTCATACATTGCTACACTACTGATGACATACAATTAACATTTTCAACTGTGAAATTTCACTCATTTGTCTGCACCTTTAGACAAGACTCACAACAGAGCGAGTGCAAACTTTTCAACCATTAATACGTTAATTTTTTATAAAGGCTAATGTATAGTAAAAATATTAAGCACAAACATTATTTTCAAACATACATTTCTTTTAAGTCTACTATAGGTGCTGAAGAGTCCAGAGAGTTTATTTATTTTTATTTTTTTTTAAATAAGTGAGCTAACTGGAAATGAATGTAAATTAGCACCTTCTTTTGATACGGTAGCAGAACGATGTCATTGTTGCTGTTTATGATTGATCCATTGTTTAAAAATGTAAATCGACACACTACTGATGCTGCACTGATGCAAAAGTTGAACTTTAAACTGACGTTATCCAATTTCATGACACATGGCTCATTTGTACGCAGAAAAAAATGCATTCTTTATGACAAATTAAAGACATCAAGAAATCAAAAATTAAGCTTTATGACAATGTTGGTCAGTTTTGAGGTCATTGTCATGCTAATACATTTTTTTTAAAATGCAGCAAATTAATGTAGTAGATACAGTACAGTCTGTATATAGTACAGTTTTTCTCTTAAAGGATGGGAATGTATTGAAAACTAATCTTGCACTCTTGGGCCAGTCAACTTTTTAGTTTTGTCCAACGAAATGCTTTCTAAAATGAGAATATCCCTCCCACTAATAGCAACAGTTACTAGTCATGGCTGTGATATAAACCAAAGTTTGTAGCTATAAAAAAAAACAAAAAACCTGGCTTTGCTTTTCACTATGTCTGTCCAAAATTTCCATTTGAACAGTGAATATTTCAACAAGACAGAAGCCATTTCCGTGCTGCTGAACTCCCACACTTCTCACTCTCTGCTGTGAAATCTGTTCATGATTACTTCATAAAATCCTTTCAGCACAAACTGAAATAAAAGAAGGCCCATAAACCCTCAGCTGTCCGTCCAGGTGTGGTGCAGAAACGTTCAGCCTACGGATCAGGCGAGAAGAGAGAGGCGGGAACAGGTGCGTCCACGGACACGGTCAATACTGAGGATAGAGAGATGAAAGAGAGGGCAGATTATAAAGAACAGAAGATAAAGGCATTAGGATGGACTGACACACAACACCTCCAAATACCAAATCCAGCTGCTTCCTTCCCATGATGCACTTGGGTTACAGTGAACCATAGAAATACAAAGAGAGAATAGAGTTTCCTAAACTGGGGTTTGTGAGATGATGAAAAGCTAATCAAAAAATATAATAAAAGTGCATTATAAAATTGTAAGTAAATCTAATACATAATATAATATTTATTTATATATTTATTTAGGTCTAATTAATGTATATGCGTTGCAAAATGCACATTTCAAAGCAGCTGTAGATAAAATCCTGACCATAATGTTTATAATATCTTAATATCTTCAAGCCTCATAGTTGCTTTTAGCAAAATAGAACTGGGCAATAATATAATTAGCATTTTGTGATGATACAAACAAGCAAGGAGTCATGTGACCATTAGTCAACATCAGAGAACTGTGAATATGCAAATCTGCCGTTAAATTACTGTAATATTAAGTTAACATAGGGTGTACTTTTCGGCTTACAAAATTTCTGAAATACTATAAGGCTAAAGAATGGACCAATAACTGGTTATAGGTTATGATGACCCTAAATTATATATGTATTATTTTTTTATTTTATTTTTTTACAGGCATGATGACCCCAAATAATAATCATAAATAATTGTATTTTATAGTTACTTATATATTATTTATTTATGGTCTTATATATTAATATTTTTTATATTTTACCTAATTTTCTCAAAACCAAAATGCAACTGTTATCTTGTGATTACCTGTTGTTTTCTCTCCAATGATCAAGATGGACCAATCAATGTTTTTGGTGATTCCTGAATAAGAGTTTCCTGGGATAGATATTTAAAATGAATTGATTTTTACATTTTAGAGTAAAAAATGTACAATAAGACAAGAAACGCCCAGAGGTTTGAATGTGAACATGTGTTGCTCCTCATCATTAACCTCCATTAATAGTGCACTACAGCGCCGGCTCCAGGCTGACTACACACAGAGTGCTGTTTCTGAGTGTTACTGTTTGCAGTGTCGCTGTTCTCTAGCATTAAAAAGCCATTAATAAATCAAGAAAGTTCAGACTCCAGAACTGACTCACACACGCACACACACACACACACACACACACACACACGCACGCAGCAGCATTCAAATCCATTAAGAGAGTTATCACACGGGGACCAGAGGCTCATTCAAGCCTCGTTCTGTGCTCATGAGTTCACTTTACAGTAGGTGAGAGCTCACACACTCATGCCTCACTCTCTGAACAACATAGTGTTAACCCTTTGAAGAAGGAAAACCAAAGAAGTTGGGAAAATCACAAAAGTCTAAATATCTTAATAAAAGAGTTACAGAAAAAGCCACAATATGCCCCTATTGCAATTTACGCATGATGCCCAAGAGTCTGGTTTGTTTTTAAATAATCATAAAACATCATTATAATGCAAATCTACTGAGGATCTCTGAGTTTGGATAGTTTTAAACATAATTTGACAGAAATGATAAAAGTCAATAATGCTAGGCTACTCATACAGGGAACTCAGAAAGGATTAGCTTCTATTGATTCCCAGTCTCATTTTTTAATCACTTTACGGTCTGATTTAACAATTTTGGTAGAGAAAAACAGCAGATAAAATGCTTTTCAAAGTCACAATTCATTCCAGCCCATGTAAGAATAATATCCAATCAATTCTGGCAACTTTATGAGCACATCTTCATGAAAAATCCCACCTTTCACAGGAATCTTGTGGTCATTAGTGTGGAAAATCCCGTAAAGCTTGTTTTAACCAATGAAGGGCGAAGCTTGGTGAAGGGTCAGTTACAAAGCATCAAAACATTGGATTTTATTGGATTTTAATGTGCAGTATTCACGTCTGTGCTTGCGTACTTTGGATAAAACAATGGCAGATCGACTCACGCTGCTGTGCTACTGTACTCCCACTTGCCATCAAAATTTGTGACTAACAGAATTTCATGCAAACAAATCTCAGCTTCTCGGTCTTGTATGGTCTCAAATACTCTTTAGTTTTCTTTTATTCCTCTCTTCAACACCTCTGTCTTTCCCACACTCCAGAAATCCAGCGTGGAGCTACATCTGCCGGCTGTCCATCAAAATCTCTTTGGACTCCAGCCATCGACTCGACTGCAGCTGGACGGCCCGTGATATAGTCTCCACGAGCAACTTAAAGCAGAACATTACAGTTTAAGAGGGACTACGCTATGAAACGAAATCTAAATCACTTCATTTATCCAACAGGTGGCCGCTGCCAGTGAAAAGACAAACCTGTAACGGCCATTATTAATCAGAGTCATCAGAGATTAAACCTCAAAACCTCCCAGGAAAAGAGGGTGATGAGAGCACTGGTGAAAGATGGGATATGAGACGTGCCCTCTGTCCGAGTCAAACAGGAAGTGAGTGTTTCAGACAGTGCTGTCAGTGAGGTGTGACTGAGAAGAACATCGCACAGTGCTCTTTGTTTTCTCACTTTCTGTGTTTCTCACACTGACTGAAATCAGAAATCATCAATCTAAATAAACCCATGTTGTGAAGTGTTAATCTAGCTGTCGGACTGATATAGTAACGACAGTAAAACTTGTAACCGGCTTGACCAAGATGAGCATGACCATCATCCAAACCAGTGGTTCTCAACTGTGCTGGGCGGGGATAACTTAAATGATAATTTAATTAATAATAAAATAACTGCACCACCTCTCTTGTACATGATCTGTGATATTCTGAGTCTCGGAGCAGCTCAAGACATTCGTGTGAAATACAAGAGCGGCTCAAAACACCCGACAGCTGCATGAGCATATTACACACGAACTACATCCTTCGGCTGGATAAAGCAAACCAGTGTCGCACTAGTAAAGTTTTGATGGATGACAATCATAATTAAGGTATACATTATTATAGTATATATATACACTGTATACAGTAGTCTTACATCAGTCGCGCATATGTTATATATTTCTGGCCTGCTAGTTTATATATTCCAAACACATTGTCAGAGGAAGTCCTCTGTACTCTGAAGACACTCAGAGTTGACATGTGTGAGTCGGCGTGATAGTGATGGAGAGGCTGAGATGCTGTGCACGGTAAATAAACTCTGACAGAGGCACCGCAGGCACCGCTGCGCTCGGTGGACAGCAGATGAGTTCACTGTGCGTCTGGGTGTCAGTAGACCGGTCTGGACTGTGTCTGGAGGTTATTATGGGATGGGCAATGATGGGAATGGCTGATGATGGAAACTTCACTCTCTCTTTATCGCTCAGGAGGCGAGAGACAGCAAGAAGTGAACATGAATGTATACAAAATTTAACACAAAAAGGATAAGAACATCAATTTCTTTACTGGCTTATATTTAATTAACTGTATAGATTTAATAAATTATAATTTTAATGAAATACAGTGGTCGTAAGGAGAATTTGAATACTTAAATCACACTTAAAAACGGGCAAATTACATTGCATTAGATAAATGTTATTACATAACATAATATAATAATATAATATTATTATATAACATTAATAATTTAATAATTAAAATATAAAACATATTTAATTAAATAATATTAATATAATTTATATAATATTTTATGAAATTATATATATATATATATATATATATATATATATATATATAATTTAAACAAATCTATTTTATTAAATACTATATTATATTATTGATGGCATTATTAATATTTCATATTTTTATTCTAATTTTATACATGTATGATATTTATTCATTTGTATTATTAAAATAATTTACATGTTATAATTTATTGAATAATATGATTCAATATATCATTAAATATCACAATCACACTTTAAGCAATCCCTGTTTTAAAATATAAGTTTGAAATAGTTTGAAAACAAAAGATTTACTAAAATAAATCCACTAAAAAGTAGAAGACACTGAGCAAAGTGAAGTTAGTGAAAAGAAAAGATCCTGCAGCACTTGAGTGTGTCTAATGCATTCAGACAGTCTCCAAATCATTTTTGACGCTTCTGTGCAGCTGGCCATATTTGGTTTATGCTACAAAGGGCCGACAGCAAAATAACATTTATTACAGCAAATACAAAATTAGATTCCGTCGATATGATTATTTAAAATAACAAAGAAAAAATGGCTAGAAAAAGAAAACAGTCAAACAAGTTTGTGAGAAAGAAAGTCTGTTGTATAGATGAAACACTGAGTGATTTCAAAGCCGGACCTCCAACTGTGTGTAAAACAAGTGTTAGGCAGCTGAGAGGCTGATAGCACACTACCCAACAAGAAACACACACAGTAACACCTGGCTGACCATTTGCTACACCATCACTAGCACCAAACATGAGGTGTGTAAAAGTCCAACATACAAAACACCATAAAGCACATATACTGTACATACTAACTCTTATAAATTACATTGCATCAGATAAATATCATTAAACTATACACATTTATGTTTTACTAATAATAATTATAATTGATCACCAAATTAATAAAAAAATGAAAATATTTTGCTATAATATATTATTGTAAATAATATATATATTCTTCTTTAATTTAATATATATATAATATATATATATTCTTCTTTTTAATTGAATTATATTATGAATACAAATAGAAAAAAAAATAATAAATAAATAAAAATGATTTAGACAAATATTATATTTTTATTGACTATTATATTATAGATAACATTATTCATATATTAAATAGTATTATTCATAATATAATATTTAAATCACCTTTATTACTAAATAAACTGTATATTTAAATCCCACTTTAAGCAATAACATTTCATGAAAAGTAGTTTGTTAGGATTGAAGCTTTGAGAGATTGACCAAAAAAAATGTAGAAAGTAAAGGTAGTAAAGAGAAGAACGAATTCCGTCTAGACGGGGCTGTAACCATCATAGATGTCAATGACTGATTCATAAACTTATACATTTGTTCTCCCAAATCAAGCATATTTGCTTGCCTCCAGATACCAATGCGACTAAAAGGAGAACAAATAAATAAATAAATACTTTCAATGAAGTCAATGTAAAAGACCCCAGTGATTTCACCTGTCTTCAATGAAGTCCTAAAAAATTGATCTTAATAATATGCTCAAACATACCAAGACACCACAGTCTGCCAACGACATTCCACATTCATTCATACTAACTGTATGTTAACCATTGATAAAGACATCTTAGAAGAAACCCCTTGACACTTGGATGGAACTTAACTGAGAAGTCAATCAGAATACCCTGAGCTACACAACAGCAACATCTGAGTGAATGTGAATGTGTGCGGCGATCCGTAGAGCAGAGACCAGCTGCATTACAGATCCTGCATCAGACACACACACAACTGCAGTCAGTAAGTTCTGAAGGTTGACACTCACCCAAGTTCTCCTCCACCAGTCCAAGAAGTCCAATGACCAGCACACAGACCCAACGCAAGCGAGTCCTCAAGAGATCCATCTTCTGTGAGCGAGTGAATCCCTTAGCTGTCTGCTCAACACACACTCTTGAGTGTTTGTCTGTGTGTGTCCTCTACAGAATGTGAGAAACCGCACACCCCGCAGCAGCCTCGATCACAGCTTCACACCGACTGCCCAGTGATAGAGAGAGAGAGCGAGAGAGGGAGAGAAGGGGGAGGGGATTATTCACAGTCTTACACACAGTAGCCTCAGTGTAGTTGGGCCAACCCCCACCCCCCTCACTTTGAGACCACCCCCCCATATTTTCACCTCAGCCTCCTTTTGCCTTCTTTTTACCAAACAAACTGGCTGAATGCAATACAAGCATGTTTACCTGCAACTACCTCATCTCAGAAATAAATTATTTTAAATAACTATATTAACAAATATACTATATAATTTATTTATTATTTTAATTATTATAAATCTTTGTGTGTGTGTAAAAATGTCTTAACTTTTGGCATAACATTTCTTAATAATTACTTAAAATCAGAGATTAAATATTGGCTTTATATCGGCTATCGGCCCTACAAAAAAACTATATCGGTTGACCACTAGTTGTTATATTTAACTAAATTTTATTAACTGAAATAAAATTAAATGTATACATATATATATATATATATATATATATATATATATATATATATATATATATATATATATATATATATATATATATTAAATTAACCAAATAAAGTAAAACAGAAAGAAAGAAAGAAAGAAAGAAAGAAAGAAAGAAAGAAAGAAAGAAAGAAAGAAAGAAAGAAAGACATAAAAAATGATTAAATACTGAAACATTAACTAAAATTAAGTGAAAACAGAAAATGTAACAAAAAAAAACTATTCAAAATGTTAGCAAATCCTGTAATATAATACTATTGGCAAAATCTGAGACATTTTACATTGATTATTTTATGTATTATTAATGTGTATTATCACTGATTAAATAAATAAATAAATAAATAAATAAATAGTACTAAAATAACACTACTTCATACTTTGCATACTACAAAAATAGTATGAGTAGTAAGATAGTATGCTATTTAAAACAGCTACTCTTTTATTCATATTTGATTAACAGCACAATGCAAAAACAATAACAATTAATTACATTTAAAAAAAATAAAAAATAAAACATTTGTTGACATTTTAGCATAAAACAAATTGCAACATAATTCTTACTACAACAACAAAAACATCAGTATCATAGTTAGCGCTGTTAGCCACACTACTACAAAAATGCAGATCAGAACGACCCAAACACTTTAAGAAAAGAGACAGAGAGCTAACTACAACTAAAAAAACAAGCAAACGAGGGGAAAAAGAGGTCAAATGAACAGCGCTCCTTCTTACTGAGGCTTCTGGATAAGTAAATCTGTGAAACACACTCACAAACACAATCCTCCCAAACATAACGAGCAGTGATGGAGCTCATCTTAAAGCTTTGATCTTTGACTCGTCTTCCAGTTTGTACTAGGTTGACCTTTAACCCATATCAAACTCAGTCCAAATGAAGCTGGAGCAAAACAAACCCTTTTAAAGTAAAGACAAAACACACAAGCTTTGTTCCCACCTAAACATGCCAGATACTCACCGCTGTTAAATACGGTTGTCACTCCTTCTCTAAACACTTGACCCTGTTCTGTACACAGAGTTCAGATATTTATACTGTAACTCACTCCTGAAACATTCAGATTGAGAAAACACAGCAAGAAAATCATCTTCCTACTTGGACTTAAACTTAAGTCTTTAAAACTTAAAAACCAATAATTGCAGATGGGGACAAAAAATTTTACAAATTCAAATGGAAAAGATTTCCCTTTTTTTCTATTTTTCTTATGCCATTTTTGTCAGATAAAGTCAAAAACTCAATTTTGATAAAAAAATTCTTATATACTGTAAAAAAAGAAAAGTTAGGTATAGGTTTAGATATTTGTACTCAGTAAAAAAAATTATATATACACAGGTATATATTGTTGTGATTTGTAATCACAAACTAAAATTCAACATTAAAATAAGTAATGTGTTGTTTCAACTTAAAACTTTAGTTAGTTTAGATAACTTTAGTTAAGTTCTCAACAATCTCAACAAATTTTAAATTGTTAGTAATGTATATTATAATGTTGCTAAACTATAAAAAAATAAAATGCATTGCACACAGGAAAATGTGTTCAATATAGTTAATTCAGTCATTCAAATCAAACTCTCTTTATCAATCAGTACTGAAAGAAACTTAAGTGTATTAGACAACATTTCTTTCAACTTGCAATGCATTCTGGGTTTGCCAAGTTACATCCAAAATGGCAAAGTAAATGAGGTTTTGAAACAGTCTTTATGCTTACTAGTCTCATGTTTTCATTAGAGTGGTGCATGCAATTTCAAAGTAAAAGTGTCTTTGTAATTGTTCATTAAAGTTTAAAAACCTCTAAATATTGCAATAATTCACCTATAACCAATTTTTCACAATGCAATCATTCCCTTCAGACTAAACCAAGCCTCACTCTACTTTATTTAGTTGAAAATAAAGAAGCAAAATAGTTTGTGAATGCCATTTCAAGTTACTTTAAAATGCTCTCTAGGTAAGCAGCTTAGGGATTTGTCCAGAACTACAGTGTTTTCATTTATTTTATGACAGTTTACGATGCTCAAATGAAAAACTCAATGCATTAAATCAGCAAACACACATTCCCCACTAAAGCCATAATTGCAGCGACACCCTGACTAACACCCGCCAATCCGTTCCATCTGTTACCCGGCCCACGCTACAAACTCATCTTCCAAATGTTTGCTCCTGTTTTCACAGCTGACAGGAGGGATGCGTTAGTCTGTTAAAAGAGCGTTTGTAAGCTTTCGATTGGTGTGAGTGTGTGTTTTGATGCTACTAGGAGAGGTGAGTGTGTTGTCGCTGCCATTATGCGGTGTGTGTCATAAAGCGAGGTGTTGATTCTCCAAATGTGGAGGTGTAAGGATCAGCAGCAAAAATAGCCCTTCAGCTGTCTGAACAACACACGCATGCTTTCGAATACAGTGATCACCTAAATAGCACTGATAATAGCACTGAAACTAATAAAAGCATAAACAGTTTAAGCCTAGACAACGGCTCAGACAACAGCTATGTTTCCGAAGCCAGTGGCATTTCAAGGCAGGAACCAAAGATAGATACAGTACATTAGTCAAATTCTGAGGAAAGGTTCATTTTGTGACACCCGAAAATTTTTAATAAAATGCAGTAATTAAAATGTAATTTAAATGTAAAATAATCAAAAAATAGATTTTAATTTAACATTTAATTTTTATTTTTATTTAATGACTACAATAAAAACATTGATAGCCAAACTAAGAGAAAGATAGATAGACAGACAGACAGACAGACAGACGACAGACAGATAGATTGACAGACAGACAGACAGACAGACAGACAGACAGACAGATAGACAGATAGATAGATAGATAGATAGATAGATAGATAGATAGATAGATAGATAGATAGATAGATAGATAGATAGATAGATATTATACAGCTGAATATGTCTTGGAACAGATCTTATATTTGTGTGGTAGACAGAATTCCTCAATGGTTAGGGTTTGCAAAAGAAAGGTCAGAGGTCTGAGTGACCCCACACCTGCTTGAGATCATCCGTTTAGTCACACACACACGCCCACATACACACACACACACGCATACACACGTGCGCACACACACACACCATACACTTGTGTATCCTGAACCACTGAATTGACAACTATGAACAGGCTATGAAAACATAAGGTAGCATAATTCTAATAGTAATATAATTTGTGAGTGAATCAATCATTTGAACTTTTTTTTTTTTCTGGGAATACAAATTTTACAGAATGTATACTGTGGACTGTATACACACACTCCTACAACATTTACCAAAATGTAAACAAACACAAACAAAGCACACTGCAGGAATACTAGAAATACATTATTCCACAATAACCTTCACTGTTTAATGTTTTCTTTGCAAAAGCTGCAAGATATGAAGACATTAAAAATACAAAATATCTGTATTAGTTCAAAAATGATGACTTGGTGCCATTGCAAAATGCACATTTTGAGTTAATGTGACAACAATGTAGTACACTACTGTTTGGGAGGGAGTAAATAATGACAGAATTCCCATTTTTGCATGAAAACAATTAAATTGTATCATCGAAATGTATCATAAGTGTGTTTAATTGCATTAAATGGTTGTTTTGCATTTCTTATTGTTTAGGATCAATGGAAATGGTCAGTGGCATAAAGATAGTGAGGCGGAGTGTGTGTGTGTGTGTGTGTGTGTGTGTGTGTGTGTGTGTGTGTGTGTGTGTGTGTGTGTGTGTGTGTGTGTGTGTGTGTGTGTGTCGGTGGACTGTGAGGGGAATGTGTTAGAGTTCAACATGGGTGAATGGAACATAATCAGAACATGCAGGCTACTCCACATCTATTCTGTTTAAGAAAAGACAAACACACACACATATTCACAAACTAACGAGGGCAATCACGGCTCCACTGCCACCTGGCTCATCCCTCCAATTAGAAATTCCCTAACGAGGTGCCAATTAGGAGAAAAGAATGAACGAGACAAAAGCAAAGGGTCACAGAGGGCAAAAAACATGAAACAGAGAAAGAGACAGACAACAAGACGAGAGGAAGTGATGGCAATTACACATGACAAGACAGAAACGTGTTTGTTCAGACCCTCTATATTTGATCTATTTTTGCCTTTCCCTCATAATCGAGTATAAAGGGCAAATGTTTGACATTTGGAAAGTGTTAAATGTGGTTATAAATATTCCTGGATGGGTGGTATATTAAAAATCAAGATGGTAACTGAAAGGTTATAGTAGGGGTGGGTGATATGACCAAAATCTTATTTCACAGAATGAAAAATGTTATTTCACAATACCAATATATATCTCGATATAGCTATTTTTATTTGTATAATTATTTATATCAAAAATAAACTACTTATAAAAACAGTAGAACAAATAAATATACTGTAAAATACACTTTTAATTTATTCAGCAGACTACAGGTTTATTTAACAGTGTACAAATAAAACATTGCATAGTCGTCACTGTATCAATCAAACATAAACTGATTCTTATCAAAGATCCAAAAGAGATTCGGTCAAATGCAGTGAGTGATTAACATTTAAACAGGTAAATTAGACTGCTGTCCCTTTAAGAGCAACGGCACGGATCCAATATACTCATAAATATCCAGTTTTTGCATACCCAACTATTTGATTTTATTTAACATATAACTGACTGCTTACGTGAATACTCCACACGATGAGCATTTTGACACAACTGTGTGTATATTTGACCGTTCTGATTTCTGATCTGTTGTAATGATTGCATGCTGTCTGAGAGAGCTGCTTTCAGTGCACAGACTATGTGTCAGTCAGAGCAAACAGTGGATTGCTTATTGCGATTAACAACTTTATTAAACATCGCGGACATCCCAAACGCTGTCTAAAAAAGCTCTGTTCATGATGAATTTAAATAACCCAATAATTTCTTGATATTGCTGAAAATGGCTCAAAACTATGGAAGCTTATTTTGCCACATAATAATAAATTTAAAAAGCTAATTGTGACATTTTAACTCAGTATTTTAAGTAAAAAATTATATGTGCCATTTTTGACATTTCTTTCTCGGAATTCTGACTTTACGTGTCACAATTCAGTTTTTTATGTTTTAGTTTTTTTTTAGCATGGCATAAAAAATAAAAAGAGGTAATTGTGACTATATCTCAATTTTGTCATTTTTTTCAGTCACAATAGTGAGTATCTTACAGTTTGAGTTCTTGAGTTTTCTATCTAGTCTTCTCAGAATTACGACTTTATATCTTGAAATTCTGAGAACCAGTGCTTTAAGTGGCCCAAAAGAGTGGCCCAAAAGAGGTGCTATACTACTATAGCCAAAAATAGATATATATATATATATTTTTTTTTTTGATGACTCCCCTCATCCCCTGAGGTAACAACAACTATATTGAAGGGTTTTTATATACAGCAGTCAACAGGCAACCTTATTAATAAATAAATGTATTAGTTTGTGGATTTGCTTGAGCTAGAAAGAACTACTGAACATAAATAAAATGCAAAAGGATTTTGAAAAAATACCCTTAGAAAGAGCTACTGTATTACTGCATTCAAACTTCCAAACTGACTCAAATGATTCGCGAACCAGCTCCGAACTCCCGAACTGATTCAAATAATTCGATCCCCAAACTGACTCAAATGATTTGTGAACCCCCGCTTTGATCTCCCAAACTGATTCAAATGATTCGCGTTCCCCAAACTGACTCAAATGATTCGCAAATCCGCCTTGAACTCCCGAACTGACTAAAATGATTCGCGATCCCACTCCGAACTGCCTAACCGTTTCAAATGATTCGCGATCCCCAAACTGACTCAAATGATTCGCGAACCCGCTTTGAACTCCCGAACTGACTCAAATGATTCGCGAACCCGCTTTGAACTCCCGAACTGACTCAAATGATTCGCAAACCCGCTACGAACTCCCGAACTGATTCAAATGATTCGCGAAACCTATACGAACTCTCAAATTGATTCAAATGATCCGCGAAGCTGCTCCGAACTCCCGAACTCACTCAAATGATTCGTGATCCCGCTTCGAACTCCTAAACTGGTTCAAATGATTCACGCTCCATACTCCGAACTAGGAAGAATTAGGAAGCGTGCATTGTGAAGGGCGCTCTGAAAAGCGGCAGTGAAGGCAAAGGATTAAAACCTCTATTAAAACAGATGTCCAAATGAACGTACAGGTACGCTACAAGCACGTTCTGGGCGCACGGAGAGGTTGCGGTACGCTCAAGAGCTATATTTGGAAGTGGCGGTACTGAGTACCAGTGCATACCGGCCCACTTAAAGCACTGCTGAGAACTGAAAGCTATAAACTGGCAGAAATAAGCTTCTTTAGAAAAGTGATAAATGGACAATAAACTTAATAAATAGCTGATACATTTTATATCAGATAAATAAATAAATTAAATACTAACAAAACAATTTTAATTAAAAACTGATATTCATTACACATTTTATGCATTTAACTTTTTTATTACATTACCGGTGGCAAAGGATCTTAATGTAAAATTAGGGTAAATAAGCATGTTTAATAACATTAAAACAGGTGAGTAAAAAAAACATTGTCTGATTAACAATGGGGGATTCACAAAGAATTAATTGTAGCCACTTAAAATGTAATTGAGGCACCCAATTCACAAAATAAATTAAGTAAATCACATAATGACATAAATATACCCACAAAATGTTTCAGTCTGGACATACAACTGTTTTTACACCTGCACATCTCAGAAAAAAAAAAAAATTGCAATTGGATCCTGATAACAACCTCCACACAGGCATTCCACTGGAGGTCAGGACCTCTGAAAATGACCTTTGACCTCTGGCTTAGGATCAGTCAGAGTACTGTGAAAACGTTGACTGCCTCTGAAAACAAATAATATCCCACCCGAAAGAAAAGAAAGACAGAAGAATGGAGCAGAGACCAAGAAGGAAAAGAACGAGGAACTGAAGCATGCATGTGTGTGGATATCGCTCAGCTCATTAAGACAGGAAGAGACTGTTTAAAGATATGTAAATGTGTCAAATTAGTTTTTTCTTTACATGTCATTTAGAGACTAGTATGACTGTAGACTGTGTGGAAAAAAAAGAATTGAGATCATATGATATTGTATTTACTTGCTGTTAAATGCTTCAAACAAAAATGTGAGTATCACTGAAAGATCTGAAGCCACCCACAGGTGTTCAGTGTAAAATTTGAGCACACTTCTTGAAAGAATGAGTGGCCCCTGCTAGTTAGATGCAGCACCTACCATAATAATACCAAAAAAAGAATCTCTCATTTAAAATATGAATGTGTTGCAAGCAGCAAACACATCGCAAATAAAGTTTTGGGACGTTGGCTAAAATTTCAACAGCATATTAGCATACTGCTGTTACTATTTTGTGCCATATAAAGATGATAAAAAGTCATAGTAAGAGTAGTATGCTAGTATGATATGAATATTACAACAAAGATACAAGACTGCACTTTTGTGTACCTATTTTATATGCAAGTTATTTGCATCCCTTGAAGTGTAAATAATGTAACTGATTCAAACAGTTCGATGTAAAACTACTGCATAATTTACAATAAACTATACAATATGTATAGTGTATACATATATAGAGAATTTATTTAATATATTTGAGTGTAATTTATTCCTGTGATGCAAAGAATAATATTCTGCATAATTACTCCAGTCTTCAGTCACATGATCCTTCAGAAATCATTCTAATATGCTATATTTTTGTGCAACCTGTGATCAATTATTTTTAGGATTCTTTGCATAGAAAGTTCAAAGAACAGCATTTATTTGAAATAGAAATCTGTCTTTACTGTCACTTTTGATCAATTTAATGCATCCTTGCAGAATATAGTGTGTGTGTGTGTGTGTGTAAATATATATATATATATATATATATATATATATGAGCAGATGAAAAATGGCATAAGACTGACATTGACAATTGTGGCATTTGCAATGCTTCGTGGGATTTTCTACAGCGGTATCTTCATCCCTTAATCTTAGAGGCTCAAAAGACATCTGTCACGAAAAGTTTACACATTATAATAGGAATAGAGCGAAATAGAGGGAGATTTTACATCAAAAACCCAACTTTTGTGCCCTGTTTCCAAAGACACACAAGCCCGGTGTGTGTGTGAGCAGGTGGTGGAGTGGATCTAGGGGTCAGCAGTCGTGCTTCAGCTCCCGAATATAGAGCGTCCATGTCACTTCCACGAGACGCAGATCTCATATCATGCGGAGACCTCGCCACAGTCGACCCTCTCTCTCCCGTTCACACTACCGTCTTTATCTGGCCTCCACAGCCTGGCATTCAGTCGTATCATGTGTGTAGCGTTGTCTGTCTGTTGTCTGTACACTCACCTGAAACATGAAACCAGCTCTCGGCCCCCCCGAGCATGACCTCTGACCTCTCTTCCTCTCTACAGATATGAGACTCCTGCCCGCTCGTTCTGCTAATACGGAGCTTGTTTTCGCACATATAGGTTATGGTGTACCTAAAGCTTCCGTGTTGATCTTGTTACGGAGGTATAAACATTACCTCCAGGAACAGCGGGGTCTCGACCAGCGGTGGACATATATGTAATATAAAGCTTTGGAGTGTGTGTGTCTGTGTTTACCTGCACACGTATCCCACGAACCATCCAACCCTGAGCGATGGAGATCTGTAGGAACACACATAATTATATTGTTTTGCACTTACGAAGGCAGTTACATTTGAACAAATATTAAACTTTAGCATATAACGTACTGTACTGTTGGATCAATGGACAATAAAACAGGAAAACTGGTCACATCTAGAGACTTGAAAACTAGAAAATATTTGTCTCCATTTATATTTGGCTTCATGAAGTATAATACTTAATGTCGGAATGTCAAAACATATATTTAAACAAAATAATATTTTTTTGTGATTGACACTTGCTTTGATTCAAAATAGCATAATATTTTTTTTTCTTTTTGCTTTTGGACTAGTAATCCAGTTTGCAATCCAATTTTTTAAATATATTATTACAAATATTACATTAACTAGGAAAAATATTTTTAAAAATAATTAATTTTTATTTTATAAAATCTATTAAATATGTGAAATCTCTCAAAATTTAATATTCAGCTCTTATTCATTCCTATAAATGTTTTTATGTTAGATAAATACAAAAAGTTGACACTGTAAGAATTTTTTTTATTTTGGTTTCCACCCTCCCTCCATTCAATGTGAAGTTTAATGTCTTCAAACGTCCAGATGGTTTTATGCTTAAATTCCTGCTTAAAGGAAAGTGAGCTAAATCCCCTACCAAAGTATGCTGCACCTATCGGCTTAGAAAACTGTTAAAGGGTTATTGGCTGATTATTAGCTGCCTGATGCTGTTGATTTCTGATGTCATGTCACTGTATGTTTCCACCAATCAGAAACAGAAAACATCTAATGAGAAACACAAGACATCAGACACAGCCTCATCAGCACCAGTCACAAGTCAGTCAATGTAATCCAATCTGTGAAAGACATGCCTTTCATACTACAGTAAGATAGAGAGCACTAATTCAACATGGGTTATTACGTGTAGGGCAAAAAAACTTTTTTTTTTTTTTTTTTTTTTTGTTATTTGAACACTTAATGTCATTGCATTAAATGACTAATAATAAAAGAAAAGAAAAATAAAGTAAATATATATTTTTCCAAATAAATGATACCTGCTTTGATACAAACATCTGCTTTTTTTAAAAGATACCTAATTTGATACAAAGCTATTATGATACAAATGCTTTTAAAAAATGCATTACGCCTGTTTTAATACTAAATATCATAACTTTTTTAATAAATGACACTTGCTTTGAAAAAAAAAGCATTTACAGTTTTAAGTGTGAAGTGTCACTAATCTATATACAGTAAATGACTCTCTTTTATAAATGTCCTCTATTATAGACCAGTGATAGCTGTATATTAGATGTATCTCTAATACGACAGATATTAATTATGGTAGCACAAATGAAGCAACTAAAAGACAAAGGCATCCATTATTTTGTTTGTTTGTATCGATAGAGAATTTGACAAATTTCCCAATTTATTCGTTTCATTCAGTTTTCTGATGCATTTTAGTGGCAAGTGCCTCAAACAGGTGCACATCCTCCATTTCACAATTACCCACAATTCTCTACTCATGACTCAGTCAGCTGTTACTGTGCAAACCTGCAGCGATTCAGCCATGTATAAAACCTGTTTCAACGTCTGCGGGAATTTTTTTGGCCTATTTTATTGTCCACCGAGTTTTATCACAGAAAATCCACAGCACAGAACAAGGTGTATCTGTTAACACTCTAGAGGAAAGGGAAACACATAGAGACACAACCACAGGGGAACGACTACACAGTGCACTGGCTTTAACGGCCGTCCCGTTTGGCAGTTGGGTAAAATATTCCTGAGCTAAATTTAGCAGCACGGCACAAAGACCCTCATTGAGAACGAAGTCTGGCACGGAGAACGAAATCACAGCAAACCTGTCCAAACCATAAGACAGCTCAACAGCTCCCGACGGTTCACCACAAGACCACTTTCCAGATAAACCATCCTGAGAGCGAGGTGGATCTGATAACGCCTCAATCAGACACACTTCAGACTCCGAATCCATCTGCTGACACGCTCTAAGCCTTAGCACCACAACAACAGTCACCTTGAAAACTCCAAGGATTCCCTCAGAAGTCCCGAAGTGTGTGTGTGTGTGTGTCTCACAGATGTCTCTATTTCAGCGCAAGTCACTGAAGGATTCTACTCACATCTCTTCTTTCACGCTGAGCTTTAACACACACAGAACAACATTCGCTCTGTTGAAAGCTGCTATTGTTCGGATAGATACTTCAGAACAACAGAAGCCATCAGCAAAACTTCCCAACATCACTGATATATCAGCCTATTACACACTAGTGCAATGAAATGGGTTCATCTATCTGAAGAGCAGGATGGCAAAAATGCTAAATCAGCCAAACAGAAGAGCTAATTTTGCAAATTAGACATTTATTTTTTACAACAATATTTAAGGATATTCAGAGTTCATTACGACAAAAAAAAAAAAAATTCTAAAAAAAAAAAAAACAGTTTTGATAGTATGGCAACTAAATTAAATAAATACGTTTAAGTAGAAGTACTAAAATAAAACTAAAAATAAAAAATTATTTTTATTAAAGCTACACAGAAATATAAATAAAAAAAAATGGCCCTGAAATAAAATAATTAGGGCTATATTGAAATATATATACAGTATTTAAAAAACTAGAAAGAAATATAAAAAACTAATAAATATTAAAAAGCAATAAAAATTATGAAAAGTGGGGGGGTCAATTAAAGCTGCGGTAGGGAACTTTTGACGCTCTAGCGGTTAATAATCAGAACTGCTTGCATCTTGCGGAAGAACATTTTAGCCGGAACTACTTCTCTCTGTTTATGTCTATGAAGAATCACAAAGGTACTGGGTTACTCCGCCGCGGTACCCCCGAAGCAATCTAAAATAGTCCGAATATAAACACTTATTATAGGTGCACCCTAGTGATTCAGGACAAGCTATAAACACGGTTTGGAAAATGGATTCATGGTGTACTCGCTTATTATATACATTTTTCTACATTTTGAACACAAACAAAATTACGGACCGCAGCTCTGATTGGTTGTTTTTTACCGGGAGTGATGTATTTCTGCAAATGGCAATAGGACACTGGGAGGAGCCAGAGGAGCTTGATTTTTCACAGAATATCTGTCTCATATTCTACTGTCAGGACATAATGACAGGTTTAACAAATATGTAAAAAATAATTTTTTACAAAAGTTACCTACTGCAGCTTTAAAGCTATATAACAATAACATAAAATGACAAGATCACACAATAAAAGTACTACAACTTAAACCAAATTTAAAATGAAACCTGAAAATACCAAAGTAAAAGCAAATTAAATGTTTTACTATCTTTATTATTGTTTTTTTTTTTCATTTTTATTTATTATTGTTTGTATAATTTTTCTTTTCATACTAGGGTAATTGCTGATTGTTTGTCTTCGATATGTCATGTTTAAACGATGTTATAACAATAAAAATTTGATAACAAAGTAAAAGCAAATTAAAATATAAATAATAATAAAATAATAGTATATAAGTAAAACTAAGCATAGTATATAAAATAGTGTATAAAGAAAACAAATGCTGTCAATTGAATATTGAAACCAGGAATATTCATAGCAGATTTACAGTCTTTAAATCTAAACCTGACCGTTTAGATTTTTGCGCTTGTATTTTTGCCATTCCCCGCATTGCACCACATTTTAATGAGAGCACATTGAGCTTGTGGAAGACAAAGGAGATGCTGAAACTTTATCAGATGGAGGCAGCAGCAGCAGTTTCCCTGTGACACACACGCGAGCAGGTGTGCATGTGAAACGGAAATATACTGCAGCTCAAGGATGCATGATAAATGGGTTATGTGAGGGTTATCCGTCAGCAGTCTATACGTTTGTAAGTTCACTTCATACATGAGAAGACACACACATACACACACATACACACACACACAACAGCGTTGATCACCAGTCCAGCCACTGAGACAGGAAATAATGCATAAGTTCTTTCACAGACGTGAACACTGGAGTTTGGGGGGGGCTGGGGGTGCGGAAAGGAGGTAAATCAATCTTAAGAGCCAATAACGATCATATAAGAGCATAGCAGGGCATCTGTGTAATGTCCCATGTGATAAGTGGATTACAGTTTCTGCAGCAAATGTGAATGGTGCTTACCTGTGCTAAACTCACCAGTATGATGTTCAGGTGTTAAAATATATATATACACACTTCCATTCAATAGTATGAGTTCTTTGAGATTTCTTTATGTTTTTTTAAAAGTCTTTTATGCTCACTAAGACTCACAAAGGCTGCATTTACTGCATTTGTTAAAAAAAAAACTAATATTGTGAAATATTATTTCAATCTAAAATAACAGTTTTCTATTTGAATATATTTCAATATATTTGATGCAAAGTTGAATTTTCAGCATCATTCCTCCAGTCTTCAGTGTCACATGATCCTTCAGAAATCATTCTGATATGCTGATTTGCTGCTCTGAAAACATTTCTGATTTTTATCAGTTTTTTTTTTGTTTGTTTTTTTTTTTTTTGTGGAAACCATGATACATTTTTTTTCAAGATTCTTAGTATGAATAGAATGTAAAAAAAAAAAAAACAGCATTTATTTGAATTTTCTAATTAGATTTTTTTTGTCATTTGCTAAAAGTTTTTTGAGACAGATCTAAATTTTGGAAAACTGATAATTGCTGTGGTGATTTCCAATTAAAGCAAATAGCCAAATTAAAACCTATTCTCTCATTGAATGATTTGGAGACAGTTATCCATGCCTTTATTATCTCTTCTAGATTATCGCAATGCACTTAATATGGGTCTCAACCATTCATCATTGTGTTTTTGCTAAACTACCTCCCTAAATAGCGAAAATGGTTTTGTGTGTGGTAGGGACTGGCGGTTTTACAGTATATTACGCTCAGGAGTAGAAATGTGTCATTTCGAATTACCGTTTATACCACAGCAGACATATTTGGACAACTATGAGTGGACAGAACTGCTTTACATTATTTACACATGAGAACATCAAAGAAAGACGAAAAGCACAGTTTAATGCAACTGTGCGGGTCACAGGTAATGCATATAATGAGCAAATAACCTAAAGTGTGTCTGATACAAATTCAAATTTATTGCCAGAACGGACTAATTTACAATGGAAAGCCTTTATTTTTTCATCATACAATGTGAGACTTTAGAAATAATCATTGAGCTTTTGCTTTTAATGGATCCAGAAATAGACATATACCACATTGTTGTTTAAAATATAAAGCACTATTTCCAGACCACTACCATCACATAAAATTACTCATAACATGATTTAAGATTTGGGTCACACCGCCCACCCGTAGTGGGTGGATTGCTGAGGGTATGTGGCTTTTGGACAATGGAAAAATGACTGCCTTTTACGAGTGTGTGGTGTTTTATACGGTTGGTTGCCAGATCTTTACAGAGAGAGACAGTTTTAATATCTGACAGCCATTAATCATAAAGCGCTCCTGGGATTTAAATGGCTCAATTTCCTCTTGATCTAGATCACTTTTCAGCAAGCGATAATATCAGCCCTACAGACACAAGCAATCTCTCTGTCACTCACTTACATACACACACACACCTGGGTCAATGGGAGGTGTGTGTGATCGTATACTACCTGAGGAATGTGCCGTGATAACATTATTTCCTGCATGATAAATCACTCAGATGAACATGAAGCCTTTATAGACTTTGGATTGGAGATCTCATGCTCTCAAATGCTTTAAATCTGTAGCTTTTCATCAGCTGGGGTTCAAGAAAGCTCCTGGGTCCTGCAGAACTACGGCTGATCCCATAGAAGAAGTAAAACCATGTATGCGATCTCATCAATGTCTTAATTGTTTCATGTAGGCAACAATGAAATAAACTGAGATGTTCCAAACTTTCTTTCTTCTGAAGAAGACAAAAGAAGATACCATGAAAAATGTTGTGGTGCAGCAAACAACACTGGACCCCATTGACTTTCATTGTATACATCAATAAATCAGGCAATTAATTTTGGCAACTTGTTACAACAAAAATGGAATATAAAAATACATATTTTTTTATTAAATATAAAATTAAAATAATTATACTATATAGATATAAAAAGCAAATAAAAATGAAAATACAAAAATAAAAGCTACATAAAAATGAATAAATATAAATTATACAAAAAAATGCTTTTTGAAGAAGATTGGATTGGATTGCTTATTTGATTGGATTGTGAAAAGTAAGAGTTGCATCAAACAGTAGATGTCAAGTGAGTTATATCACAGGAAAGTTATGACATTGTGATTTCATGTCAATTTTAAGTGTTCTAGTCTTGTCGACTTTGTGTGCATGAGCTGTAAACCAGGTTTACTCTACTCACACATTCCATCGCTCTCTCTCATACACACACTCACATCTGCTGTTCGACTCTGGCTGGTCGTTGAGTCTTTCCTGCCTAGTCCCATGACGAAAGGTGGGGGGTGAGGTAAGAATTGGACGCTTTATGCCATATGGTCACACACTCTCCAACTTGAACTCCACATAACACACACTGTCACACAGCTGGACCTGATTAGTGCCTGTGTGTGTGTGTGTGTGTGTGTGTGCGTGTGTGTGTGTGTGTGTGTGTGTGTGAGAGAAAGCTCGCATAGTATCAGGTCTCTCTCTCTCTCTGTTCATCCGTGACATTGGACCTACAGTCATATTAGTGAAATTGTTTTGATATCACACACAATCAAGATGTTCCTGTTGTATACAATGATAATGTGCAACCGATTAAGGACAGGTCAGGATGGTCGAATAGTCAGTTAGTAAAGCTTCATTGCATTTTATTTACGTTCATAGGTTAAATATGTATAGCAACAGGCATGACCGAAAAGAAAACTTTTTTTAAATAAAGATTTCAATGTGTTATCAGAGACATTGTCTCCAATCTTTAAAGCACTGCCACTATAGCCATAATTTTTTTAACAAAATGCCATTTTAGATTCAGATTTATGTTAGTGTGCATTTTTTTTTTATTATTATTCTGGTCTAGACATATGTGGATGTTATGTCACATCTCATGCCTTGCACCACTTTAGGTCTACATCTCAAGTTAAAAATATCTTTAAAATGCATCTTGAGACCTCTAAAATCTGTTGAATTCTGTCCAGCTGATGCTGTTATTCTTAACTAAGACTAAAACTATTAAAAATAATTTCCATTAACTGAGATAAAGTTGAAACAAAATATAAATATTAGACAAAAAAACTTGCCATGGTGACTAACTTAATTGTAAGTGAAGTACTAAAATTATTAAAACTAAAACTGAAATACAAATAAATACACATAAAATGTAAATACAGAATAAATATAAAAGCTAATACAAAATATTAATAAAACTATAATAATATAAAAATGTGAAAACAAGAAAATGTCTAATGCAAAAAACCCCCATAAAACAGGTCTGATCAGATTATACAGGGCTAAGGCCCATCAGTTAACTAGTCAATGATAAATGTATGTCATTCTCGCATCCCTTAAAACAATACCTAGTATACTATATTTTGATCTACTATAACGGTGATTGTTTAACATGTTTTAACAATCATGAAAACAAAAAACTGTAACTTAACAATTTTGACTTTGCTAAACACTGATGACATTGTGTGAATCCAGTCAGTATTGTTTCTTGTGTTTATGGACCAGATGGTTCATAAAAGTCAAAAATCAAGTGTCTGATGGACACAAGCAGTCTATTCCTCGAGAGAAAGTCACTCCTGTTGGGATTACGGTTTAAGTGCTGAAAGAGTAGAGGCCATCAAGATAGTGTGAGTTAACTCCTTATCAGAGCAGTTAAACGTTTCTGTCACTGTATCATATTCCCAGCAGAGGTGACCAAATCTGCAGTGCAAACTTCTCCAGTTAGTTTAAGGAAAAGTCTTATTTTAGCAGTTCAAGCTGAGCCAAATCGACAGCATTTTTGGCATTTTTGTTGATAGCCACATAAAAAAAAATGTCCACTTGTCTTTACAAATCTGGGTTACAGTGAGGCACTTACAATTTAAATTGCTAATTTACATTTTAAAAAGGTAATTTATTTAAACAGCTTTATAATATCCAATTTTAAAACTGTCAACATGACAATGCAGCATCATAAACCCTAAAAATGACTGTAAGAAGATTGATTTAAACATCTTTACACTGTCAAATTGAAGTAAGTTTAAAAAAGAATTTCCTTTAATAAGGCCAGCCTCAAAAATATTCTTGTTTGCTGTAACCCGACCGACCCTGTCAATTTAGGACCGCCTCAAATTTTTTTTATTTACATTTTTTTTTGCTTTTAGTCCGACCGAAAATAATATTAATTATATTTTAGTAAGTATTGTAAATATATAAAAGGTTTGTCATTGTGCACGTAACTTCGTGCCAATAAATCATCAAATATTGGTCTTTACCAATATATTGAATCTTTGCATTCGTCCTGCCTGTTGTCCAAGGATTTACCAAAATATTTTTAAGGATGGCCTAAAATTATAAGCTTGAGAGGGGACTATCTGTTTGCCTGACCAATGGCATTGTCTATTGGAAACTTGTTTGAAAACAGGCATTATTTCTAATGCAGTGACACAGAGATTTTTTAGTTATTATAAAGTGTAACTCCAAAATATCACAGTACAAACTGTCCAATATGATAAGAAGACCTTCAATTATTTCCTTAAAGGGGGGGTGAAATGCTATTTCATGCATACTGAGTTTTTTACACTGTTAAAGAGTTGGATTCCCATGCTAAACATGGACAAAGTTTCAAAAATTAAGTTGTACGTTTGAAGGAGTATTTTTGTTCCAAGTTTTGTTCGAGGGCAAGACAACCCTGCACAGATTACCAAAAAAAATCGACGGAGTTGTGCAAGTGTTTTTGTTTGCTCCCTGCATTTCGAAGATGCTTGTTTTACAAACAAGGCCCAGTTTGACGCCGGATTTGCACATCGTTTATTTCTTAAGGATAATGCAATCCCAACGAAAAAGGGTCACGATCGTGTGTTGGAACCGCATGCGGTGAGTAAAACTGCTTCAAATATCTCTGTGTTGTTAACTAAGCTATAGGCGCATAAGCACATCAAGTAAACAATATGCGATGTTGGCATCAAACTGCACTTTCCACATGTAACGTTACAGCTTAAAAAAAAAAAAAAGACGACATAAAGTGGAACTTAGTCATTTTCCAAAACCGCTAAGCAAATATATACAGTTTCAGTACATACCACATAGAGACGTCGTTGCTGATGCTGCTCTTGTTCAATTTCAGCCTCTGGATCTGATTCTGGATCATAAATATACACTGAATCTGACTGTAAGCCATGGTTTGTTTTGGATGTTTTTTTTCTCACGGTGTCACAGCTTCCAAACGCTCTCAACGCAAAAGCTTACACACGCTCGTGATTCTTTAGCTCCGCCCACATGTCACGCCTCCAGCGGCTCGTGTTTTTCCGGGAAAAAACGGTACAGACTATCTTTCTCTTATGAATATAATAAAACTAAAGACTCGTTGGAGTTATGAAGGATGCAGTACTACTCTATAGGTACTCAAGATTAACAGGATATTGAGTGAAAACGAGCATTTCACCCCCCCTTTAACAAAAAAAGTATTGTGGAGATACAGTAATGATGAATCAGATGTTAAAGGGGTCATATGATGCTGCTAAAAAGAACATTATTTTGTGTATTTGTGTAATGAAATGTGTTTTTGTGGTTAAGGTTCAAAAAACACATTATTTTCCACATACTGTACATTACTGTTGCTCCTCTATGACGCATAAATATAAAACCATGTCTGCATTTGTGATCGGAAAAATGACCAACAACAAGCACAATACACCAACTGTTCTCAATTCCAGTCCTCGCGCCCCCCAGCTCTGTAAAATGTACATGTCTCTTTTTGTGCAATACAACTTAACCACTGATTTCTTGTTGTGCCCTATTTTTTAAGGCCAAACAATGTATTTTCGATTTTCACAATGAAACATTAACAGCAAGAATCAAAAGTTAAGCCTTCTTACTTTGCGTGAACATTTGGGAGTCAATATGCAAATCTTCCCACATAGTGATGTAGATATGTGGGGGCGTGTTTAAATCAGACATTTTAGAAGGACAAGGACGAGTCTTAACTTTTATAAAGAATATCTCTTTGGGTTTGAGACTTTAGTCTTTGCAACTTTACAGATCTTTTTTATGCACCAAAGGCTTGTAACACTCAAAATTAAAACTTGAAATCACATCATATGACCCCTTTAATACCATAGTATTTTGATTTACAACATGGTATTAAATATTTACCATTTTCATATGCCATGGTAGTTATGTGGTACTTTGGAAAGTAATTTAAAAAATATACCTGTCTACAAAAACATGGTAGTAAATCGGTTTTACTGCATTGTAACTTTATACTGAATCATGTTGTTAAAATATGTTAAGACAGAAAACGGTGAAAAGTGTTGGTTTCATATAAACGTCCTATATAGGAATAATTTATCATGGTAACCATAAGTTATCCTAAAATACCATACCAACTAACTACTAAGTTACTAGACTGTATAGATCACAATAAATGAATAAAAGGTCTCCTAAATATGCTCTCTTTGCAATATACAGTACAGCATTAAATTATTTCGGCGGATATTTACAATGATAAGTGTTTGTAATAATGTACAGTGATACAAACCGTCATCAGTACGCATCGAATTAAGGTTTACAATTCATCGTAATCAATCTGTTAAAAGAGTAAATAAACCATGAGACCGGTCCGAATCGCTTCCCCCCGCTCATAACGAGGTGACTGGATTCTTACCCGTTCTGAGGTGAAAGTGTCCGTGAGTTCTTGCTAAAAAAAAAGCGCCACAGAGTCCTTGTGAGTGATGCGTCGGTTCAACACAAAAGTCTTCAGTGTTTGTCAACATCAGCAGCTCGAGAGTCGAGACGCGCGTGAACTACCGAGGGCGCGCTCACGACGCCGCTGACTCGACAGAAAGACTGAACTACTTCAGGTGATTTTAGGGAGAAAAAAATAATTAATTAAATATGTGAATGCAACCAGGGGTAGTTCAAATATTTAGTTAATAAAATGTAATTATTGTAACAAATTATAGCAATTTATTTAAATATTAGTTCATAGTTCTAGTTTTACTAAATTGAAAAAATACAAATAAATACATTTTTATTGTACTTTTTTAGAAAAGCCTTTCTAGGGACCTGAGATGCAAATTAGCTTTTGCTATACTCGTTTTGACTGGGATGTTTCTTTTGTACTGTCCATATACAAATAAACTTAAATAAAATACTGCATTATGAGTTTTAAATACAGAATGTTTTAGATGACTAATTATATCAGTCATTTTAATATTAGTTTTTGAATTTGAATTTTGAATTATATTATATTTTATTTTTATATGTTCTGTCTTCACCTTAATTTTAGTTTATTAAAAGTTAAGTTATAGCAATATTTATGTTTTTGTCTATATGGCAATGACTATATAGTTGTTAATGTATTTATGTTTATTAGTTTTAGTTATTTAGCATTTCAAGTTAAACTAAACAAAATGAGAATTATGTGCCCTTGGCAGCTGAAATAAAATATAAAAAAATAAATATTATTACAAGCATATATATAATTCAGTTAACATTTATTTAATTTCAATCAAGATAAATATTTTGATAGATAACTAATGATCCTGTATATGATTTAATTATTTTACATTATTCTTCTTAAATCTTGTGACAACATGCCCAACTATTTAAAAAAAAGTACCAAAACAAAGGCAATGCCATGAGATACTCTTGGAATACCATGGTATTCTCTGAAGTACCTAACAGTACCATGTAAATACCATGGTACATAAGTATAGTAATCATTCAAGCAGGACCACAATAAATATCAGTGTAGGCCTTCCATACCATTACTAAACCATGAGTTACGTTTCCCCTTTCTAGTCTAGAAGCAGGAAAAAAGCATAACTTTTTGTTATGCTTCATCCTGCCCCTAGACTAGAAATAATTTTTATAGTAAAGAACCATTTATATTGCACATACTATCAAAAACTTTAAGAACTTACATAATTTGGCTTGTTAAAGGGTTAGTTGACCCAAAAATGAAAATTAGCCCATAAATTACTCAGCCTCAAGTCATCCTTGGTGTATAAGTCTTTCTTCTTTAAGATGATATCTAGTCACTAAACGTCGACACTAAACTTTTTATATCCTAAAGAAAATGCCTGCTACACAGTTACTAAGGAACTGTAGTGGTTGCTAGCACAAAATAGTCCATCCTCAAGCCTCTATGATATTCTCATTGCCAGATATGCTCCATTCAATCCTTTAATGTAAATCTGTGGGATTTTTTGCCTGTTCTTATGTTCAGACTCAATATAGGCTACAGAGCAATTAAGGAGTCATTCATATCTGGAGCAAAAACACTGCAGGATGAATTCAAACTCTAAAGTTTGTATTCAAGGTTCACTTAAATGACTTAACTCAGTTATAAGCAAGAAAAAAACGTCATTTAAATAGACAATATGGAAGAACCGAATCTTCTTTTTTTTTGAGACATAAAAAGGATCTATTTATCCATCAGTGTCTGTGGATCTGTAAACCTACGGTATATTTAGCTCAAAAACAGAATATGTACCTCTATTACTACCCCCCTTTTTTGTATTACATACATTTTTAGATATTAAGAAGAAATCATAATGTCCAGTTCTCCATTCAAGTTCTGTTATAAATGTTCATAATTGGAGGTCAAATTTAAAGAAATAAAAGACTGAAATCAAGGGGACAGCAGAGTATTGGCATTCAATTTTTATAAAAAAAATTGTATGAAAGAAAACAGGAGTTTATTCATTTATTTATTTTTTGAAAATGCAAATCTAATATTTCATAATCATTAACGAAATAAAATTTATATAAAACAAGCATTTCATATGATCGCAGAGAATACACTTCCCTTCAATTCACTTTCACAAATGCATACAATTTCCTTCTACTATGAAACACAAAATGTGCGGTTTGGAAAAGACATGCAAAAGTGACAAAAAAAAACCTCCATGAGTCCGTTTTCTGCTATAAATTCCTTTTTTGTTCATTTAATTTCTGGTTGCATAATTATTTAAGAACAGCTGAACATTTGACGAGTTTTCATTTCATTATGTTACTTATTTAATACTCCTGTAACCTCTCAGGAGATATGTTGTGAAGTTTGCTATATAAGTGTGCAACAACGTAAGCCTTTTGATAATATTTTGGCAATGGAGCGCTGCAAGAATGAGTTCTAAAACCTGGAAACTAGATTGCATTTTTGCAACTTCATCATCCTAAAAACTTAATTTTTTTAATGTCTGAAATAAGGTCTGATCAAGATATTTTCATATTTTATTCTACAACATAAAATACATCAGTAATACTACTCATGATTGTTTTTACCTTTTATGCATCTTGTGCTAAACAGTGGCTAAAATGGGACAGCAGAAGTTGTCGGGGACATTAAACTTTGTCAGTGCCAACCAGAAAAATTTATCCAACCAGCTTTCACAGACGTATTGTGTTTATAATGATATTTACTAGTTTTAAAGGAAGGCTGAAAGAGTTGTCAGAAGCTGTTTAGATTGAATAAAATGTGCAAGAATGACTGTTCGATAAGAATTAAATGTGTAAGAATCATACTTTTGTTGGTCACAGAGCTTAATTTCTGCAATGAACCAAAATCCTACTGCTTTTTGTCAAGGGAAATGTGCATTTCTTTTGCATTTAAGTCCTTATTTTATTAAATAACACACAATTTCAGTGAAGTGAGAAGATTGATAGGCAAGTTCTCCCAAAAATTAAAATTCTGACATCATTTACTATGAGTTTTTTCTTTAGCTAAACATATTGTACTGTAACAGAAGATATTTTTAGGAATGTGGGTAACAAAACAGTTGCTGGTCCCCATTCACTTCCATAGTATTTTTTGTCCATACACTCTAAAAACTGCTGGGTTGAAAACAACCCAATTTGGGTTATTTTGACAACCCAGCGCTGGGTCAAAAAGGGACGAACCCAGCGCTGGGTTGTTTTAACCCAACCAGTTGGGTTATCATATTTAACCCAGCCTGCTGGGTTGCCTTTTTTATGGTTTAAAATGACTATATTGCAGGGTTTAAAAAAACAGAGCGGGTGTTTTTTTTATCACTGTATTTCAGAAGGAAAACTACTGTATTTAGAAAATGTTCGATATCATTTCGCATGCGCTTGATAAGGCAGCGTTTGTGCAGCCGTTACCGGAGAAACCTACCTCTCCCGCTCTTAGCGCCTCCTGCTGGCAGAAAATAAACTCGCAGAGTGCAGCCATGTGGGGAAACGATGCATTTCTACGTTAAAATTAACCCAAATTGAGCTAGGCATTAAACCTTCAAATGTTGTTCATTTTAAATATCACTTTTACACACAAATAATAATTACCAAAAGGAAAATATTTATTAAAAACAAGAGAAAAGTCAAAAAATAACATGATAGAAGAAATGCAGAAAAGGATGGCATTAACAGCTACAGAGTTCATAAATAAAGCATTGAACATTTGATGAATATAACTTAAGATCAAATTGGACTTTGTTCAATTGTATATATTGTATAAAAATATACGAAAACACATACAATAAATTTACAATTAGTTTTTTTTCCAACTATTCTGGCATGACAGTACACAAATAAATCACAACATTAACTTTGATATTATAACCTTTAACAGACGCATGTGTGTGTGTGTGTGTGTGTGAAAGAATGTTAGCAGGTGTATGAATGACAGAGTGTAAACTTTTCTACTAAACACAGAAAAAGCATTTAACTTTTTTTTTTTAACAAATTATACACTTACAGTTTGTTTCATTGTCCATGAATACAGATCATGCATCACGGTCAATTTTCATGATCTCTTTAGCATAACTGATGTAATCATGAAGAAACCCCATCTGCACAGCATGTGACATCTTCTACATCATCCAGGGCAGCGTCCTCCTTTAAAACCACCGCTGCATCAGTTTAGGGGAAAGAAGATTCTCCTCTCTGACCAGGATTCATCCCAGTCACCGCCTGTTCTTCATCAGTGGCCTAAGAGAAACACATTTGAAAAAATTAAACATTTAATTAAACTATCCATTTTCAGGTAGAGGTGTATTCACATCCGTAAGGATAGGTAAATAATCGGTTTTAAAGTTTCAACACTTTGTGTGGTTGTTTAATGTCTCAGTCCACCACAGCTCTCATGAAGTCTATAATGGCAGCACTAGTGTGAGGACATGCAATATTGTTTGAATAAATATTGCTTTCAGAAAGCTTCTTTACTGAAACATTAAAACAGTCATGACATTCACATACCTCACAAATGTTCATGTACGTGGAGGGCTGCTCTTCAAACCGTTAGTTCACCAAATAATTTAAATGTTTATAATTTACTCTCCTCATGTTTTTCCAGACCCATACAAACCCTGTTCATTTTTTGGAAAACATATGAATATATTTAATATTCTCTTTTTGTGTCCTCCATTGCTGGTCTGGGAGACCAATAATTTATTTTGAACATACATGTTTGCTATCATATAATTTAAGATGTATTCATATATAAATATCAGAATTTACTTCTACAATAACTCTATATTTATGAAGCTTGAAAATACAGATTATCTAAACTATAAATGGATTAACAAATATTATGAGAAAACTAAAAATATATTAATTTATGTTGTAAAGACAGACAAAAGTCTTATAGGTTTGGAATGACTTGAGGGCAAGTAAATGATTTTTTGTGTGAACTTTACCTCTAAGAGGGAAGACCAAGAATAATGACTCTCCAAATCAGACAAGACAACTCCAAAGTTGGTTTGAGTTCTGCAATAAAAAACACAGACATCAATGGTCTTAATGAAATGAGCACGTAATCACACTGTTGTTGCATCAAAATGTGAAGTAAACTGGCAGGAGACAACAAAAAAATTTATTTTCTAAAAATAACTTACATAAAATCTCAAGGGAATGATGATCTCCCATGTCTCTTGCTTTTAACATCTACAAAAACAAAAAACAAACATTATTTTACTCTTAGTAAAAAAACAACAACTGATAACATGAAATTATGAAGTTTACTTGCCTTAAACGATCTTTCCCTCTCTTCAGAAGAAGCTGAGAAAACCACCTCCTCACACAAGCACTTGTGTGTCCTTAACTCCAGTTAGTTTGAGTTCTGCAAAGAGGGACATCAATGGTTTCAATAAAATATTAACATATACATACATACATATATAAAATCACACTGTTTTTGCATCAACATGTGAGGTTAACAGGCAGGACACAACAGAAACATTAATTTTCTAAAAAAAAAAAAAAGTAATTATAATTTAACTTACATCAGTCTCAAAAGAATGAAGTTATCTTGTCTCTGGATTTCAACATCTAAAAAAACACACACATTATTTTAGTCTTAGTAAAAATAAAGATAACTTGATGTTATTCTGAAGTTTACTCTCCTTAAACCGTCTGTCCCTCTCTTCAGAAGAACACCTCCTCATCCTCACACAGGTCTGTGACTCCTCACACAAACAGCTTCTGTGTCTTTAACTCTCGGCGCGAGGACAATGAAGACAGGAGCTGGACAAGTCTGAAACATTACATGTAAAACATACTTTTAACAGTTACCACTTCAACAGCCTCAAAATAATTATGCTAGTCTTTACTACACAATGCCGTTTCCTTTAGAAGACAAACATACATTCAGTTTAACCGCGAAAAAAAAGACAAATTCACATGAGCGTAACCGTGACCATAACCGTCTGTTAACGCCTCAAAGAGAACAGATAATGTAAAATCTTATGTAAATATGACAAAATACATTCACACGTTATATTAAAAGTACATCCTCCGTTCAGTAACGTTACATGAGGCAGTTAAGACCTCCGTGTCCGAGGCGAAAACCGCGTCCGTTTTTTTTATATAACGTTAGATATAACGTTAAGCTCCTTTGTTTCCGCCTTTCATAAAACCTTCCGCCTTTCATACAACCGGGTAAACAATAAAAGATAACTTTACATTTTGAATACTTAACGTTACTTACCATAGTCTTTCACTCGCTTCTCGCTTCTATCACGCTGAGAAAATGGCGGCTGCTCGCACTGGAGAGACGTACGATTTTGACGTGACGTGCGTGCTCTCCTTCACGTCCGCGTCCTCAACCCACCCCCGCTGGGTTAAAAAAGATAGTTATTTTCAACCCAAACTTGGGTTAAAACATCCCAAAGTCCTATCCAACGGCCTCAACCCAGCAGTTGGGTTGAAAAAACAACCCAGCGTTTTTTAGAGTGTACACAATTTTCATTTTTGGGTGAACTATCCCTTTAAGACAGACAGATAAGAAAGAGAAAATATGCTTATTTGATTTAAGAAAATAACACTAACACATGTTTCAAAAGTGCTGTTATCATCCTTCATTCAAACCATATCAGAAGTGATTTTACTTTGAGTATGAGTCATTCATATCTGAATATGTTAATTTGTATTTTAGTTAGTTTTTTTTGCTCAAGCTTCCACAGTCACATTCATATTTTGCATTTACAAAAATGTATTTATATTTTGAGATTGTGAGCGTGTTTCTTGCAAAGCGGTTTGTCCTTTTTGGAGAAGAAGGCCTGGCCCTCCAGACTGACGCTGCACACCTGAAGAGAACACGGAGTACATTCATCACACAACACTCGGGGAACACACAAACACTCACAGATGAGCCTGAACACACACTTACTGCACACACGAAGCAGGTGTCGTGCCAGGTGCCACCCAGGGCCTCCAGAAACTTGTCTCCTGCTTCAATGGGGAAATCACATCCACGGCAGCCCGTCCCAAACAGACTGTAGAAATCTAAACCCACAATTACAAAACTATTCATCAACAACTCAGAGTCACTTTAACTATCAGCTTTGTCTCTGGTGTTTCTTCTACAATAAATGAGCTATAAAATTAATGTGGATGCACTTCCATTCAAAATATATTTTTAAAGAAACTAATGTTTCACTAAAGACATTTACAGTATGATGTTACAAAATAATTTTATTTCAAATAAATATATTTAAAAAACTTTCTAAATATCAAGGAATCCTGAAACATTGCATCATGTTTCCAATTGTTCCATGTTTCCAATTTCTGAAGGATCTTGTGACACTGAAGACTGGAGTAATGATGATGAAAATTCAGCTTTGCAACACAGGAATAAATTACATTTTACAATACATTAAAATACAAAACAGTTATTTTAAATTGTAATAATATTTCACTACTTTTATTGTATTTTTCATCAAATACTTTTCCAGGAGAAACATCTGAGACGCCCCCATTTATAAAAGTCTTCATTACTCTGTGCTTAATCTCATAACTGTAAATAATTTATAAATCTTTTTCCTTTCCAATGATTATTGTAGTTTTTATCTGTCAGTGTGGTACAGTATCTATGTGGGATGTTCTTCATATTTTTCCATTATTTTAGGGATCAAATCTCCAGAAGAAAAAGGTGTAGTCTGCTACACCGTGAGGAGCATCCAAAAGCCTCATGAGGAACAATGGTCATGAAAATCAATACAGGAAATGCAGAAAGGTTTGTATAGGAGGTAAGTGGTATAAAATACCAGAAATTTGGTATAAAAATAATAGAAGTAGAAAGTAACAGACAAACAAATACCCCTCTCGCAGTACGGCTCTCCATCCTCGAGGTGAAAAGTATTGTTTCTTATCGGTTGCTGGCAGGATGCACACAGGAAACAATACACATGCCAGGTCTGCTTGAGCGCATTGATCACTTCCTGTTAAACCTAAACATCATCATCTTTACATTTACACTTGTATTTGGGCTGGGTAATATTTTTTCATGATTTTAATAATATGCTCACCAAAGCTGCATTTCTTTGATCAAAAATGCAGAAAAAAACATTTAAAATTTAAAAAAGCTGTTTTCTATCAGAACATATGTTAAGATGTAATTTAATCCTGTGATCAAAGCTGAATTTTGAGCATCATTCCTCCAGTCTTCAGTGTCACACGATCCTTCAGAAATCATTCTAATAAGCTGATTTGCTGCTCAAGAAATGTCTTTATACTGTCACTTTTGATCAATTTAATGCATCCTTGCTGAATGAAAGCACTCATTTCATTCACTGACCCCAAACGTTTTAATGTACGAGCAAATTAATAAAGACCTGGATGTTTAGACCGTCCCAAAAGATATATTAATGTCTCTGTGTGTGAATATATTTGTATAAACGAGCCAAAAGCTCAAGCATTTGACAGGCAGATAGAGATTGAGTGTATTTTATGTTTGTGAAACACAGTCACGGACCCCCAGGATTTTGTAGTGGCAGCGGGCGCAGGTTGGAGCAAAGAACTCCTCATAGCAGTGCTGGCAGTAAACGGAGCCCTGTTCCTCCACAAAACCCAGCTCGCTCAGAGACACACTGCAGTGAGCGCACGTGAACTCCTCCGGGTGCCACGATTTCCCCATCGCCATCAGGAACGGCCCCCTGAAACACACATACATGCATGTGAATGATTAAAAAAGGCAACAAGATTCGTGGTGTTTTTACACTGAATGAATGTTGTGTTGTGACGGTGCAATTTTTGGTCCAATTTTCAGTTTACTCTGGCAAAGTCAAGCCCACCTAGACAGAATGAAACCGACAAGCCAAATTAACCAGAATCTCCATCTGTCCAAAAGTAATAAGAGCTGTAGAGTCAAACCTTCAATGGGTTGCACTGTTGTATATACACCATCTTGGAGCTGAATTCCAATGAATAAAAATCTCAAGAAAACTGAAAATGATGCGTGATATTAAAGGGATAGGACACATCAAATAAATTAATCGTTTCATCATTCATCATGAAAGTCATTATTTACTCATCCTCGTGTTGTTCCAAACCTTTATGTGTTTTTTCATCTGTTGAATACACAATAAGATATTTTGAAGAATGTGGGTAAACAATCAACTGGGTCAACTTTTGTGTTCAAAAAACAGAACAAAGGAATTCAAACAGGTTTGGAACCATAAATAATGACAGAATTTTCATTTCTGGGTGAACTATCCCTGAGGTGCGGCGAATGATCGGCTACCGATCACTATGGGCCGATATGATTATTGATCTGCAGTATCTAAAAGGTCGATCTCAAAAAGCGATCTCAAGCTGATGACGCTGCCGTTAGAGGTTTACATGCAGCACCGTCTAAGTGAAATAATTATAAATGCTGAAGTTGAGGTATGCTACAGTTTATATTTCTTCAATTAATAACTTATAAAGTCATTTGAAAACTTTCTGTGAGACATTTCACAAACAGGAGTGATTCACTGCACGTGATCTCTCTTTCTCTCAAAATGCGCAAATGGCTTCAAATCACATACACTATACACTACACTATAGCGAGCTGCACACTGCACAGTTGAC
Source organism: Carassius auratus (assembly GCF_003368295.1). Classification (NCBI taxonomy): domain Eukaryota; kingdom Metazoa; phylum Chordata; class Actinopteri; order Cypriniformes; family Cyprinidae; genus Carassius; species Carassius auratus. The sequence goes on along the minus strand of NC_039247.1, from coordinate 7,340,158 downwards.
ACAGGAATCGTCACTTGCCCAATCGAGGCAGTGTCGTATCGTCACTAAAGTTTATAAATAGCATTACTTTTTAATTCTTGCAAGTTTTAAACATTTCTCCTGGAGACCGTGCGCTCATCCACACTCACAGTATGTGCACATAATGCCAGGTCCATTTGTAGTGTGTATGCAGTGCATTTTTCCGTGCTCATGTGAACAGATTAAAGCATTCACACTGCACACACTGCAAGCATATTGCTGCGCTGCAAGTGCTGAATTAAAGTAACAGCGAATTGTTTGGGGTAAATATGAGCATGGATTGACATGAACATGTAGTGATTATACCATAATTTATGCATTTATGCATTTTATGCATTTATGCATTTAGCAGACACTTTTATCCAAAGCGACTTACAGTTATTCAGGCTATCAATTTTTATCATATAATGAAAGTCTACTGTGTTTCACAGTCAACACAGGCATTGGCTTTTTGGCTAGGTTTAAAGGGAAGAGCACTTTTAGATAAACAAGAAAAAAACTGATGGCACTCGTGGAGTTAGCAAAACGAAGTGCAGGATTGTTGTAATAAATAATTAAATGCAAAAGAAAGGCAGTAGAGCTGACTGTTTCTGTCAGTGGCAAGTTTTATTTTAGACTTTTTATGATAATGTAAGAAAAGTAGTTTAAACATTCTGCCAATAGCTTGAGCAACTCAATATATAAATCTAGAAGTAAATGCTAAAGAAAAAGCATTAATTTGTTTCTTATATTTATTGCATTTGAACATGTCTATAAAAGAATGTATTACTGGACTGTGTAAAAAAAAGGAATCACAATGCTGGAGAAGCATTTTAAGTAACAATGTTTGGATTTGAAATCTAATTAATGGATAAATGTTGTGTATGTAGGAAACAGCCATGGATCAGTTGCAAACACACAGTCACCGCTCGTGTACCACACAAGGACTGCATGCTCAGTGCAAACAGTATGTGTGTGAACCTCACATACAGCTCACGTAATCAGGCTTGCGCTGTGTGTAAGCTATTGTGCAACAAATTAGCACCTGCATTAAGACATGCTTTTTTGGGCGTGAAAAAATGGCACCAATATCAGTAATTTGACACGTGCAAACGTTAGTAAATCATGTTGCATAATACATTGACAGGGAAAATCCTACAATATTCATATTCAATAAGATCAGGCACGAATTCTCTTTTTAGTGCTAATTCTCTTTACTGCACGTCTTTAGTAAATCCTGAAAATGCGCCTACTGTTTTAATGGCAAAAGACGGTTTGCGCTGGCATGAAATATTTTACACAGTAACTTCAAGATTTTAAGTTAATATTTCAATAATTCAACACCACATTTACATGTTCATAGTTAAAACAATATCATCAAACATATCAAACCTTATTTATCGTTGAAATCTGTCATTGTATTAAAAGTTAAATGTACAATTTCTGTGCCATCAAATAGTTCAATTATATTATTGTCCAGCAATATGTTAAAATTATATATATAGTATTTTAACTGGGGACAGTTAACATACAGTACACTCCACTGATCTATAGAAATTATTTGATTTATTATATAATTACATAGGTTGAGCCACAAACAAACAGACTGTAATTCCATTTGTTGCCACTAGTTGTGCATAAATGACCTTTAATCACTAATGGCTTCAGCAAAGATCTGAATCTCAGATGTAATTCAGTTTACAGAGAGTCTGGTGTAATGTTTACTCTCATGTGGAATAAATACTCAGGGTTTCATTTGCTAAATGAAGATCCTAATTACTGTCTTACACACACATAAACAGGTACTGTAACTAAGTCTACGCTTTCCCATCTCACTTGACGCCGTGAGTGTGTTATATCTGGTGTGTGTTACGAGGGGTGTGTGTTTCTCGTTGAATAAAGTAGCAGCGGTTCGCTCTGTGAAAGTAAGAGGTGAGTTTAGAGTGACTACTGTTATTAAATATCGCTCTTAAGCTAATCATGTCATTTTCAAAGTGAAAGAGAGACTGAGGAGGAATGGACAGGACAGTCGGGTCGGTCACAAAAACTGTATGTGAAAAAAAAGATTTTTTTTACATTTATATAAATTACTATAGTTTGTATAAATTATCCATAGTTTGTTAAGAATAAGAATTGTAAATACATTGAAAGAAATAGTCCATTTAGTTTGTATTAATTATTTTAATATCAATAGTTATTTATATAATAATAATTATAATATATGTAATTATAACAATAATGATAGAGATAATGGAAGAAATATTCCATTTATGGTTATATTAATTAATTAGAAATGCATTTGTGATTAAAAAAGTATCTGAATTTTAATTTTGTAATTTTTTCTAGTCAAATGACAGGTTTTCTTTCTAAAAAACCTTAATTTCTTTGGGAATAAAGATAGAAAGACCAGATCATCTTGGATGACATGGGGGTGGAAATTTATCAAGAGATTTTGATTCTGGAAGTGAACAAATCCTTTAATGACTTTGTGATTCTGTGAATACTCTGTCCTGTAATAATGTGCTAGAGGGGCAGAGAAGACGAAATGTCATTGTCAGTATTTTTTTATTAAAATGGGAAAGCTGACAACAACAAGGAAGCAAGAGTACCAGATGTTGTTAACCATGTTTACAGATTTCACATTCAATTTGCCTTTTGCATGTTTTATATTCTGCATATGTTACAAAAGCAGTGAGTTGCCTATCTGGAAAGGATTGTAGGGAGACCCAGGCATAATCCTCACACAAATGGAAGGCAGAGGCATTATGTAGCCTTCTAAGATATCTTATTTTGGACAAATATAATGTAAATGCAAAAATTGAAAACTAGTTTGTGTACCTGATAATCAAGTTGCAGTGAGCGCACACAGGAGTGCGTGTTCCAGCAGGGATGTGTTCTGCCATCTGGACCAATGAGGCTTCGTCTTTGGGGTGTGGGCGTGGCATGGGACGATCCAAGGCGGGGCCTAAAGGAGTACTGTTGCTCATGACACCAAAAGTAGGAGTGATGAGACCTGCCAAAGATGCCAACATACACAAAAACACAAAGACTCTTTAGAGATTCAGTGCTTCTTTAGGTGCCTTTAAGGCCAGTGCACTTTAAATATATCCGATCTGCTAAGTATTATAATTATCAAGTAAAGTAACCCTAAAACATAAAATGTAGTAACAGATATGACACAAAACACAGATATCAATTAGTCTCCTATACCAAAAAAAAAAAAAAAACTTTTTAATTACAAAGAAGTGGCAAATAAAATAGAATTAAACATAAAATTCTGAAGTAGAACGAAAGAAAGTTTGTTGTAATGTTGCAATAATGTTTGTTTTATTAATACAATTTTACTCTAAAGCAGAGGAATGGCAGGGATTATTATAATTAACTAAAAAATAAAACTAAATAGAAGCATCAAAAACAATTTCATTATCTCTCTCTCTCTCTCATATATATATATATATAGAGAGAGAGAGAGAGAGAGAGAGAGAGAGAGAGATACACATATAAATATAAATATATATTATAAATACACATAGACACACACAGTATATGTTAAACTTTTATTTTATGTGTAGCTGCCATTTTCTTATTTATATACACAGTCATACATTTTTTAACTTGTTAGTACTAAAAAAATCAGTTTTAGTTTAATAGATTTAGTTAACTAGTTTTAGTTTAGTGTAATAAAAAACATGAACATTAAAAAAAAACTAAAAAATAATTACAAAAACATGCAGCGATATATCTGAAAGTTTAAAATCACAGTGAAAAAAAAAATAAAATCGAAAAAGAAAATATAAAAACAAATTCAAATTACTAAAAATAACTATAATAGTATATCAATGATACTAAAACAACTTAATATAATAATACCGGAATAAAATTTTGTAACAACATCTTTGCACCAAACTAAAAAAAAATTTTAGATTTCGTATGTATTTTTTTAAATCGATTCATTGGTTTATAGATGTGTCTGAACTTTAGATTTGTAGTGTATCTACAGTTCAGTGATCTGCCACAGTGCTGTGGTCAGTATGTGGACAGAAGAGAGACTGGATCTTCTGTCATGAAGTGATATTACTGTACCTGATGTGTTTCGCACAGGTGTTCCCGGGGCTTTGATCATGGTCTTAACGGGACAGGTGACATGAGCGCTGGGCTGAGACTCATCCAGCTCCTCACTGAGAGACCAAACACAGAGAGAGAGAGAGAGAGAGAGAGAGAGAGAGAGAGAGAGAGAGAGAATTATAAGGGAAAGACAAGAAGAGAGCTAGAGAAAGTAGTATGCAGTGTGTACACTGTGTGCAGTACTGTATATGAACTCCATGCATGCAGGAGTCACATGATGTTGTGTGAATCTTATGAAACCTGTAGAAATTTCCTCAAAATAAAAATAAAAGATTATAAGCTGTAATTCTAATTTATGAAATGTCTACACAATATGACACATTGTATATGTGTCTTTTGTTTAAACTATTGTTCAAATTTGTTTCTCATTCTTGACTGAAAAACTGGATTAAGAAAAACTCTAATGATCCCTCTGCAGTGAATGGGTGCCATCAGAATGAGAGTCTGAACAGCTGAGTAAGCATCACTATAATCCACAAGTAATCCACACTGCTCCAGTCCATCCTGAAACATCTTGTGAAACAAAAGCTGTATGTTTGTAAAAAAAAAAAAAAAAATCCAATAAAATGTTTTTTAACCGTTGCTTCCAGCTAAAATATGAGAAATGTCTTTCTCTAGTGAAAAGTCGTCTGAATCAGGAGAGAAATATGCATAGATCAAGCTCTGTTTACAAGGACAGTCCAAAACAGCTCTAAATAAATATGTGGGTGGATTTTAATTTGACAGGACAACACCAGAGGAAGTGTTATTATGGAGTATGGGTTATGGATACTTTGGCCAGAAGTGATGGGCATCTTGATGGATATCTTTATGACAAACAATCAGCTTTTTTTCTCACAAGACATTAGTTGGTGGTCTGGAGTGGTGTGGATTACTTGTGGATTATTGTGATGTTTTGATCAGCAGTTTGACTCTGATTCTGACGGCACCCATTCACTGCAGAGGATACATTGGTGGGCAAGTGATGTAATGCTACATTTCTCCAAATCCGTGATGAAGAAATAAACTCATATACATCTTGGATGGCCTGCGAGTGAGTACATTTTCAGAAAATGTTCTCTTTTGGGTTCTGCATAATCATTGCATACTGCGAACTGTTTCAGTGTTTAAGTATGCAAGATGTAGTATGCAGTATGCTAGTGCTCCACTATAAACAGCCAAAGCCACACACAGCTCATTTCTACTGTAGGCTACCTACAGTACAGACAGACATTCCATCACAACACTCATTAAATACACAGCAGGTCTGCTTGTGCCGTCCAGCAGCTTACATTTAGTGAGGCAGAAAGTGAATATTGATGGACAGGAAGACAGAAGCTTGGCTCTGAGCATCTAGAAATGTTGGGTGGCCGTCACAAACGCACGCATTCATACCCACACACACCATACCACCCTGATTCTCAGCCACACAACTGCTGTCAGTCTCTCCTGTCTAATTACAAGCCCCCGGAGACTGAATGATGTGGAAACGGCAGCAATAGAAACCGAAAGGACCACCGTTCTGTTCTTCTGAATATAGAAGATGATGAGATATTCCACACTGAAACATCCACACATTCACAAAAACAGCCACACTCATAAACCTCAGAAAAGAGGTTTGTAAAGTTTTAAGTGATAAATCAACAGATCTAGAGTTGAAAATTAATTCAGGAGAACTGACTTCATACAAATCACAGCAGCTGATTCAAAGATGCTGCTTTGCAACAATAATGAAGAAAAGTAGTGAAGAGAAAAGATCCTACAGCATTTGAGACAAACATACAGTATATATGTATTTTTTATTATTATTATAGTATATTTTGTTATATTTTGGGACTCTACCTAGTAACTTAAAGACAGCATTATACTGTATGACATGGCTATTATCATTAACTAAAACCTTAACCCTAAAAAAAATAATTACTTTAAATAAAACAATGAAATAAAGATAACATGAAAAATTAAATAAAATAAAACAAAACAAAATGCCTATACGTATTTTAAGCTAGCTATACCAAGACATTTCTCAATTTTGTTTATTTTATTTGGAAGTACTAGAATAATTAACAATAAATTAAGTAAAGTTAACAGATGAAAATATAATAAATACTATACTTATTTTAATATATATATATATATATATATATATATATATATATATATATATATATATATATAACAAAATATATATAAAATATGTAATATAGTATATATATATATATATATAACAAAAATGACAAAGTCACGCAACAAAATTACTAAACTTTAATATATTAAATGTTAATAAAAACTATTCTAGCATTTCAATGATAATGCATTAATAATGGCAATCAGAGGAAAAAAAATTAAACTGGCAAATGCAAAGTATATAATAACAATTAATTAATAATATTAATGTATTAATGTATAATTGTTTTTTATGATTTCAGTTCAAATTAAATTCATTGTTTCACAGACATAAACTGCATTGCTAAACATTAATTAAAATAATTTATATTTATTTTTACATTTGAAAATAAATTATTATATTATTTAATCATTTTCAATTCAGATAGTAATGCCATTCACGTATTAATATACAGTACTGTATGTATGTACGTATTTGTTTGTTTGTCTGTTTATTTGTTTGCAACAAGTCCAAAGCACCATTTTAGTAACGTGGCACATCTACATATAAGGAATAAGGGACATCTGTAAATAAATGCTCTTCCTTGAGCAGAATTGTTTTATTTATTTTTTGCTCAAGGAAGATTGTGCAAGCATATAGGAAAAATAAAAAGATAAGTGACGGTGACAGCAGATACAGCACACACAACTGAATCGACTTTATTCTGTGCAGATAACAAATTGAGACACACAAACACACAGAGGCACAACAGAAAACAGACACACTTATAAAAGAGATCGTTACTGCTCTCAGCCAATCAGAATCATTACAGAGCAAATAATCCAATCAGAGTGGAGCAGCACAGCAGGCTAATCGAATGAGAGAGGAGCAATCAGCCAATACACAGGAAGTACTCCATCGCACACATCCATGAGCAGAGGAAATCTGTCAGTGTGAACATGATCACAGTGATCTGATCATTTATCATTATATATACTGTATGTGTGTGTAGTATGGTTTATGAGGAAACAAATGCGTATAATGACATGGGTACTACAACATAAACATGGTTTATAAGGACACTTCCTGTGTCTCCATTAAACAAAAGGCTTAAAAACATAAAAAACTGTGTTTTATGAAATTCAAAAATTGCCAGTAGTTAGGTTTAGGTATAAGGTTTGTGTAGGGCAAGAAAGACGTGTTAAGGTGTTACATTGTGTCACCTCGTCAGTATAACAAGCCTGTGACAAAGGCACTGGTTGCATCCAAAAACTGAAAAATGCTGCCTTCGGAGGACGCATTGCAAGGGAGGAAGGCATTAAGGCACGTCTGAATTCAGTGTTAACTTCACTTCCTGTCTCCTGAGATGCCTTCATCTGACCGATTTCAGGCAGCATAGATGTATCCTTCGCACAAGGTTACCCCACAATTTTGATATCCCACAATCCTGTGCGTTCCATTCCATGATAGATAAGCTAAAAAAATAAAGATGGCATCTGAAAGTTGCGGTCAGTGGTCAGTTTGTGTGTTAAACTGTGTAGTATTTCTTGTTTTTATGTATGTATTTGTTTTATAATGTTCTTAGAAATGCCCAACCAGGGACAGGAGTTGAAAATTAGCACTAGCTATAAACTCTGTATGCTGCACATCAGTTACAGGCTTTGTATTGGTCCCTGTTAAATAAACTTTAAATCAATAAAATAAATAAATAAATAAAGTATGATTTTTATCAACGTTTCCCTTTTTATGTAATTTCTAATATTGCAGTAATTAAATATTCACTTAGTTATCACCAAAGCTCTCTATATTTTGCTGTAGATCATTAAACCATTACTCTGCCTCCGAAGTCTGTCCAAAATCAGTTTCAGGAGTTGCCCTTGTGCAAAAACAATGCCTGCAAAGTCATTGCCTCATAAGGCAGCAAGCAGCAAGTCATCTGCCTACAGTTTCATCTGCTGAGAAGAACGAATCCGTGCTGCTCTCTAGTGGCGACACATCATCATGAAATCAAAACTGATCCTATATAAACATGATTAAGACATATTCCTGGTGTTAATGTGCACATTCCATAATTCTAAAGCCATATTTGTGTGCAAAAATACAATAACAAATATCAAAAATGTCTTATTCTTTACAATATTACAGAAGGTATATGTGCAAATTCTGTTTTAGGTCGCCTAGAACTGTGAACTGAAATAATTGTGTTCACAAAGTTGCAAAAGACACACTTTTTGAAAAAGCCACTAGTTTTAGATTGTGTGGGTCTGCTTAACCTGTCCATTATTACCAGTACTTATGTAACTGATAGGCTAAACATCATGACTCTTCCTTAAAAACATTCACTGAGGGACATAGAGAAAGAAACCGATAAAAGCACTGACACAAATAAGGAGAAAATACAAAGCAGAAATTCCTCAGAAAATACAGGCCACTTTATTCTAATTTTACTACATATTGAAAACTAAGTGAGTAAGGAATTAAATCATGAATTAAAATAAATAGTATGTTTTCAAGCAGTTCTGGGTTTAAACAGCATCTGTGGCAGGCTTGTCGTAGAAAATAAAAATAAAAATGCATACATAATCTAATTTTATGAAAATAAACATCACATTTACAGTAATGCACTTACAAATGAAGCCTATAGTATAGAGCACTAATTAATCATTAAAATACAATTTAAATAACATTTAAAATATAACAATAATGCATAAAGCTGTTAACATTTAAAACTTGTATCATGACCATGCAACTAACTAGATACATTTCTACTCAGAAGAACTAATCATTTAAACAAAAATAGCAGTTAAGGACTACAAGAATGAAGCATTTCCACAAAAATATGAGCAGCACGTCACCACAGAACACTGTGGAAGTGCATTACTGTAAACGCTGCATCACTGTGTTTTGGTTGATGGTTGAGGTGAAATTATTTCCATTGTTAATCGACAGATGCTGTGTGTAGTTTAACTAGTTTTGAGCCCAGAAGGTTCCTTTTAATAGAAATCAAAAGACTAAAAACTGAAACATCACATAATCTAAATAAAATCCAAGCCACACATGTAATACAATATTGTAGTGCGACTAATAAACTTCACATACACACTTTATAGAGCTCATGTTGTTGTTTCTTGTGACAATTCTGACCCTCTCGTTTCCGATAAAACTTCAGACACAATTTTACAGTCTCATTTCTCTGGAAAGATCCCACACAGATCCACTAGCACACACACGGATTCCCACACACTCACTCACTCACACACACACACACACACACACGTCTACACCAAGCTGAGGAAGTTCAGGCTTTGAGCAGACACTCCATGGTGCCAGTCTCTGAGTGTTTTATATCTGGGTCCAGTCTTAAGATTAATCTTCACTACCCTGTTCACAGACAACCAACAACAGAGAGAGAGAGAGAAATAAAGACAAAATGAAGAGCTGTAGAAGTGAATGTCTTCAGCACAGAGATAATGTAAAGCATGCAGACGGAAACACCACTGCACACGGGTTGAACTCGATTCTGTAACTCTAATAAGTATAGCACTGTATACTATATAACAATAATAATAATGCCTTTCTTTGGAAAGTGAAGCCAAGAACCCTCACAAACTATGAATTCACCCACCACAAAACAAGACAAGTTATTACATGACAACTTCAACAGCAAACCAATAATAGCGCAAGACTACCAGAATAACACTCAGATTGGGCCTATGATTAAAATGCAGGTGTTTTTTTCACTTCCTCAAGTATGAGCTCCACATTCAGACTATATCATACAATATAAACCATTAATGACTGATGTATGTTACTTAACAGAAAACCTAGTAAACCTGTACTTAAATACATTATACATTGTAATGCTTTATATATTTTTTTATAAATAACTTAAAAAAAAAGTTAAAATGCATTCATATTTTTATTTTAAGGATTGTTTGTCATGTGTTTTAATGCATTATATGTTCTAAATGTGTAACAATGAATAGATGAATATTATAACTGCTCACATTTATCATAAAATGCATTATAAGGTGTGTAACAAGGCATAACACATGCATTAAAAATCCCTTTATAATGCATTATATATAAATGATTTAAGTAAAGTGATACAAAAAATTATATGCATTTTTTCAATACTTTGTCTAAACTGCTCCATTAAAAAAAAAATAATAATAATAATAATAATCCACTATTATTTCATGTCATGCTTAAATTATGGTTATAAGTCAATGGCTACCATCAATTATTTGGTTTCCAACATTCTTCAAAGTATCTTCTTCTGTGTTACAGTGTTAATCAGTAAATGTAAATGAGTAAATGATGTCCGTTTTTATTTTTGGATGAACTATCCCTTTAAACACTTCCTTTCACTGACCTTTTGCTGAGAAATGTAGAAAAATACTATTTTAAGTCCTAGTGGTGAAAGTGTCAGAGATCTGCACATGCTGGTTAACTAGAGCCAGAGCTTTAACAGAAAGCCCATAAAACAACAGGCCACAGGATGCCAACATCACACAGGTAAATAACAGAAAACCTGAACAAATCATCATCACAAAACAAAAAAAACACACAGATTGTAGAACACACACACACACACACACACAGACTGAAAAAGCTGGCAAGCAGAGGAACTTACTTTGTAGTCTTTGCTGATTCTGACTCCTGTGAGTGATCTGAAAGACATAAACATGACACAAAACACATTTAATATGACAAGCTTTCACGTGATAGAGGTGTAATGAAAGACATTCTCAGTTTAAAACGTCAATTCCAATCTTAATCTCAAATTCAGTATCGAAGTGTTCCACACAATGGGTCTCATTCATGAAACATGAGCAGAACAAATGCCTGCAAATGGTTTGTAAAATCATTGTATGGAAACAATTTAACTATTAAAAATGGTATGTAAACAACCATTAAATGCAACAATTTATGCAAGAATGATTTTATGACTGATTTAAACAGTCAAAATGTGTTCTGCTTGTGCTTTATGAATAAGGCCTTGTATTTATAAAATGCATTACATTTTTTTAGTCTTCTTCATTTTTTTTTTTTTTTACTTCAACCAGGAGTTGGTTTTCAGGAGGATATAAACTTTGAGGTCATATTTTTTCTAACAATATAAAACATTAAAGTGCTCTTTCATACAGTTGAATTTTATATAAAAAAAAAAAAAATGGCCAAATTCTCAGTATGCATATTCATCTAAAATAATTACATTAAGTGAACCTAGAATAGCATTTTTGTAAAGAAATAAATCAGATGTATATCAGATAAATAACAAAGAATATTTTTTCCATAATCAATACATATAAAACAATAAACTAATATTTTAAAAAGAAATAATAAAATAACATTAAAATATAAATAAATAAACAAATGAAAACTCACCTAATTCTGATTCAGTGCCAGTGATTTGGGCCAGGATACGGAAGGAGCGGGATTGTGAAGTTCCTGTCCGTGGGCACCAGTCCTCTGTGTCCACCATGATGCGTTTCCTGCTGGCATCACCGTGAGTCGGGACGTGGTGAGTCAGGAAGTCAGTCTCCGTCTCTGTCATAGGCTTACGAGGAAATCTACACACACACACACACACACACACACACACACACAAAGAGAGATAGTGTCTGTCTCTCCTACATGTAATTCTAGATAATCATACAAATGCACAATTTAAGCAACTTAAACATTTGAGAAATGAGGTCACTGCTGGCTGCTGGTTATTCCTTCTTTACCTGTTCATTTCAGGTTTTCTGAAGGAGGCATAAAAAAGGAATAAGAAAGATAAATATTTCAGTCATTCAATATCTTTTAGAAGGGTTTTACTGACGGCAAAAACATTACAGATGTACTCACTTAGAAACAGCTGGAGGACCACTATGAAAAAAACAACAAAAACACTGTCATTCGCTTTTAGAGGCATTCAATTCAAAGATTCCCTGACAAAAATGCACTATGGTAAAAATAGCTTCTTACAAAATACTATAGTTAGATATAACAGTTAATACTTGTTGTTAATACTGTAACAGCTTTAATAAACCTCAACCTTCACAATCTTTATGTCATGTTTATATAACAGCAGTGACTCATAGTTTGCACAGTTTAACTTTAGTATGGCCAAACTTTTCAAGGTAACTCAAATTCAAAATACACTAGAAACTTATTTTAAAGTTCAGGGGTCAAATTCAGAAAAATAATCTCCTTATGAAAAAAGTAAAGACAATCCAAGAAGATCGATTCCAATAAGTTTGCTATTTGACTGTGTGACAACGAAGACTGGCTAATGAAATCGACTTAAAACAATAAATGCCATCAAATGCCATCTTTTAGTCAGTATTTCAGGTAAACAGTTAATATTAAACAGAAATACAAGCTTTTGAGTTTTAAAGTCCTCCACAGGAAATGAAACTAATTTGTGGTTAAAGAAATGCATGAGACCAGCTGCATAAACAGTCACCTCACAAAGACTTAAGTATCTTAAGAACTGATTTGACTAACTAGCAGTTAACCAAGTGAATATCTGTCTTACTTTTTCAGATTCAGAAGCTTTAATGTCATTCACTTAAAATTTTTTAACTTTTTGTCTAATTTTTAAGACTAGTCTAAGCAGTTTATGCACACGGTCACAGAAGATGGCGCTGCTGCACATTGAATAACACACAAGCCACATACGGCTTGAGAAGAAACTCATCTGGACATGTCTCAAAAAACATTTTCAGTTCTGGAACATGCTGATCGTACTGAAGCCTGTCTGTACTGACACGTACAACATTCATAAGCTGTAATAAATCAGCGCAGTCTGGCTGAGCGAGGACGAACCGTGTGACGAAAGAGTGCTGGCACAGAGATTGTTTGTTTGACATACTGTAGTTAAAAACCGCTGACTACCTGACCACTGCGATATAACACCTCACAGACAGAACACGACATGCATATCATCAAACTCACAACAACACACTCATGCAGTAAAAAACACAAAACTTTGCTTTGAGAGTGGGCTCTACTCTACTTTAAAAGTTACTAATCACCGGTAGGCTACTACACTAATAAAATGTTTAAGTCTTATTTTTATTTGCATGCACCATATTAGTAGAAAAGCATGTCTGGAAAAGCAAAGCATGTAAATCCGAGCAGGTTACATGATCCTTCAGTACATTATTCAGATAAAAATACCATGATACCATAACTACTGATACCAATCAAAGTCCTTTTGAAGGGGGATAATTACAAGAAAAGTATCATGGGTTTTGAAATACTACTATGGTGTTCTTGAAAGTATCTCAAGCACAATGTAAATTGCACTGCATAAACCTTTAATACTTAGTGTTTCTTCACAGTATTTTATTCATAAAGAAAAGCAAAACACTCTCATAGATGAGGTTAGATAAGGGTAAACAATGCTTTCACTGCAAATCACAGCAATATTTACAGCACACACACACACACACACAGAGAGAGAGAATGAAAGGAGCATTAATATGGTACTGACTTTGTGGCTGGAGTCAGCTGCTGAAAAGCACATTGAGGAGAAAAACAACAATTAAACACATATAATCATCTCATCATTGGCTGAAATCAAACACTGATTCCTGAAGCCCTCTGAGACAGACCAACAACTGAAAACAAACACACACAATGAAGAATGAAAAACAGAATTTCAATCACTTTATGTTAAACAAAGCACCGTCCCCTGCAATCAGAGGACAACAGCAATGAGTCTGCAGGATCCAATCAGCAGCAACCTGGGCAGACACACACAAACACACGCACACACACATACACAAAAAAACTATAGGGTCATAACAGGATCCTCTGGTGAGCAAGTGATGTAATGCTACATTTCTCCAAATCTGTTCCAATGAAGAAACAAGGGTGGACTATTCCTTTAAAAACACCATATGAGTCAACAAAGAGAAAAACAAACTTAATTCAGAAGAATTCTTTCCATTCAAACAAAATACATTATCCAGAACCAAGCACTTACTGAGCTGCATGAAAGAGAAATATGTTTTCTCAAAAATTGCCTATAAAAATCATAGAAACAGTGCTGGCACTGATTTGACTATAATGTGCAGCTGTATGAGGATAATGAGGAGGATTTATCAGAGTTTATTGGAGAGGGAGGATAAAAACAATTATATGAGTGCGTAGTATGACGAGAAGAATTTGGTTTTCATCAGTTTTCTCTCCCACATCTCTAATACTTTCCTCCTTTTTTTCAGACACAGCGTTCAGGTATCTAAATTCTAGCATACTGTGCAGTACATACTGCATTTTTTGGCACTCTAGATTATATCCCATGCATACTATGTACGCATAATGCAAAAATAGCAGCATGACTAGTATAGTGCTATTCCAAACGCTTAACGAAAAGCAGAACAGATTTATTGAGTGATCTGAACTCTAATCTGCGCTGGTATCAGGGTGATATTATACTTTTAAAGTTATTTAGCACACAGAAACGAACAAAATGCACCACAACAAACACACTTATCTGATGAGACGTGTGTGTGTTTGAGTCTCAGAATGTGTGTGTGCATCGGCACGTGTAATTAGACACGTAGTTCTTCTGCATAATAATGTCAATCAGCACTTTATAACCATCATTAAAATATGACACCCAGAAAGGGAGGTTCACGCACACACAAAATATATCTGAGCTTCGCCTGGGATATTATCCAAGGGAGAGCCCTCATACACCAAAATACACAACAGATAGCATTACACAGAGCTAAATATACACACAAACATCAGATAACTGACACACGAACTGGTACACAAACAGAATCCCACTGAGCAAAAACAGATACAGAGAGACGCTCCCAGTGTCTTCGGTGTATGGAAGTAAATTCTGGAATAATGGAATATTAGTGTCCTAAAGATCCAAACGGGAAAAAAAAGTATTAAATAAGTATATAAAGTATAAAAAAAAAAATTAGAAGTACTAAACGAAAGGGGAAAATATTAATATGAGTGCTGCACATCCTATTTAAGTTGGGTTTAAATGTTGACGTGACTTCTGATAAGTGTGTGCCAAGTATTCAAAACTCCCCTGTTGTGTGCTTATGGTTTAATCCAACCAGCTGAAGTGCATGTCTGGACTAAACCATGTTACAAAAAAGTTGGGGAGGGACATCATGAAAACCAACTAAATGCAGTTTCATTTTCTAATGTTATGTTTAGGTCTCAGTAACAAGAGTCTGCTTTTGTCCATGTGTAAACGTTCAACAGGACGCCACAGAGTTCAAAGGTGGGTTTTGGAAGTAAAAATGTCATTCAAAATCTGTGATATTTAGTGATAACATCCAAACATTTTAATCTATACCAACCTTGAGCAGTGAGGTGGTAAAAAATTGTATATGTATTCAAAATCATAAAATGCAAGCCATCATTTATTTCAACTTCATTAAATAAGTCTAATATTGTGCATAAGGTAATTATTTTGAGAATATTTTGTCATTTTGTGATTTGTACTGCAATATGATATTTGAAAGTATCTCATATTGCTATTACATCCGGACACAAACCGCTGAATTAGAGCATTAGACGACTGTGGTAATTTGGAAATTTATAGAGAAAATACATAAAACCTCAGCTGAAAAAAAAAACAGCTTAAACCAGACAGATTTGGTTTTATCTGTTGTTTAAGCTTGTTCTGAGCAGTGATACTGTATATTAGTATAATTTAGATAATTTTATTAATAGCTTGAATTAGTGTTTATATTAATAATTTCTGTTTTAACTTTAAAGTATTATAATCTAAAGTTTTAGTAATTTTGTTATGTTTTTTAATTATTTTTCTCTTTAGTTTTTTTATAGTTAAGTATAATAATTTGGATATTCAGCTGCTTTATATATATTCTTCTTATATATATATAGTCCCTTTGTCTATATATAACAAGTTTTTAATGAATTAATGCTGCAATGTTGTGCGTCATCTCAGAGCTGGTAGGTTTTTGTTGAGCTCTCTTGAGCTCTGGTTTCATGGGGTGGGTGGAGCATTGAGGTGTCAATCAAACTCTTACCCATTCAGCTGAGAGCTTTCACCCTGGCTTTCCAGAAGGCCCTGTCTCTGGCCCATGGCAACCTCACAGGCATTCTCATTGGAGTAGAGATTGATGGGCGTGTTATACACTGAAGGGCGGGGCACCACTGGTAGATGATTGGGTGAGCCATCAGTAGGAGTCGGCGAAGTCTGTGGATTACGGTTTTGAGCTGAGGAGGTGGGTGCAAAAGCTGATGCATCAGAGGGAATGGAGGCTATGTGTGGTGACCCCGCCCGTCCAAACAGATGGACGCTCCTATTGGAGGATGTAGTGATGTGGGTGGAGTTTGTGATGTCATAGGAAGATGGAATGGAGGTTGTCATGGGAACGTGTTTGATGATTTCCACAGAATCATCCTATACATGGAAAGAAGCACATGCAGGCCTCAAACAAAAAGACAACAGCAACTGTATGACTAGAAGTGACTTCTAGCAATTCAAGAAAAATAACTGAACTCAGCAGGCACACTTCTGCTACAAACATGCAAAACTAAAACTTGTGCATACATATAGAGCTGTGTGTCTGTCTCAGAGGGGAATAATGACATATACACACACAATCCATTCACAAT
Source organism: Carassius auratus (assembly GCF_003368295.1). NCBI lineage: Eukaryota > Metazoa > Chordata > Actinopteri > Cypriniformes > Cyprinidae > Carassius > Carassius auratus. Next base: position 7,323,333 of record NC_039247.1, on the reverse strand, counting down.
ACTCCAGTTGTGCACACTGGCTGGCTGCATGTGTATATAAATCTCATACCTTTGGTGCCACATCTGGATTTGGAAGACTGGAAGCTCTGTTGAAACATAAACAATGGAGAAAAACATTAATGACTCTGCTGTAACCACATCTAAAGCTGGGAATGGCAATACACAGGAAATGTCTAACTGTGATTTGCAGTAAAATCATGAGGCCTCTATTCATAATGACACGGAACAACCGCATGGAAGTTTGTTGAGCAGTTCTGAATTTGTTTCACCTGCAGGGGAGAACAGAATTAGGTTTGTGTCCTAAAGAATCCAGGTATGGTTTTAAACTAGTTAACTGGTGGTCAAAAATTTTGAATAATTATGTGTGTGTGTGTGTGTGTGTGTGTGTGTGTGTGTGTGTGTGTGTGTGTGTGTGTGTGTGTGCAGTAAGTCTCTTATACTCACCAAGGCTTAAAATAAGTATTTACTATTTGAATATATTTAAAATGTTGTTTATTTCCTGTGATCAAAGCTAAATTTTCAGCATCATTACTCCAGTCTTCAGTGTGACATGATCCTTCAGAAATCATTCTCATATGCTGATTATTGCTCAATTATTAACAATGGTTCTTATTATTATACATTTTGTAAGGATTTTCAGATTAATAGAATATTCAAAAGAAAATCATTTATTTGAAACAGAAATCTTTTGTAATATTATAAATACCTTTGCTGTCACATTTGAATGGTAGATCACATTTAAAAAATACAAAAATATGAAGCAGCACAGTTATGATGCTGGAAAAAAAACAGTTGTTATAAACTGCAATAAAAATATATTTCACAATATTACAGTTTTTACTGTTTGTGTTTGTGTATGTGCATGCATGTGTGTGTGTGTGTGTGTGTGTGTGTGTGAGAGAGGCTGAGTGCTTGAGTATCAGTTACCATTTCTGAGAACCTGAACTCAAGACCTTCAACAATAATTTCACACATCTCTTTGTTTTATTATTGTTATTTATGAATAATTTTGACCTTTGAGGATGTTCCCAAAGGGAGGTTTGCAATTTCGTCCCTAAAATACATCCACACACAGCTTGTGTAGATGAGAGTGTTATATAACAGGAGAAGTAAGCATTTGCTATATGTGGAGGCTCTGGATCTTTCGTGACCATCATAAGTTCATAAGAAGGTGGGGTATCTCTCCCCGGAGGTCTTTAGAGTGAGATCCAGCAGGTCAGGACAGGTTTAGCACTGCTGATCCAGCCAGATGGACATGAGCACTCACACTACTACAGTCATGAGCCAATAATCTGGTCTCAGTGCACTCAATATAGCTCAACAGGACTCAGAAAACCAGCAGAATAATGCCAGAGAGAGAAGAGAGAGAAAACAGTATGATTTTATTCATTTTATTTTGTTAACTGAATTATTTTTATGAAATGCATTGATATCCCAGTGGTATTCAATCAGATTCGACATCCAGACTTTAAATATCCTTCCAGCAAAAATCTAAATAAATCATAAATAAGACTTTTTTTAAGGAGCTAATGTTTTGTATGGATTGAAATGAGTCAAATGAAACCCAGATGTTAAAATTGCCTTTTTAGAACTTTCTATTCATCAAATAATCCTGAAACAAACGTATCTTGTTTTCCACAAAAACATTAAGCAAGGCAACTGTTTTCAACATTACAATAATAAGTAATAATAATAAGAATAATTCCTTACATTTATATAGTGCTTTTCTAGGTACTCAAATCGCTCTATATTGTCAGGGGGTATCTCCTCATCCACCACCAGTGTGCAGCATCCACCTGGATGATGGACGGCAGCCATATTGTGCCAAAACGTTCACCACACACCATCTTATTGGAGTGATGAAGCCAGTCAGCAGATATGGGGATTGATAGGATAAGTAATGATGTTGACAAGTAACGTTTCTTTGAGCAGCAAATCACAGTAAAATACTGGAGACTGGACACGTCTCAGTTGTTCTTCTAGAGTCTCGTCACATCTCAGGTGATCTTCCAGAGTCTTGTCATGTCTCAGTTGATCTTCTAGAGTCTCGACACATCTCAGCTGATCTTCCAGAGTCTTGACACGTCTCATTTGATCTTCGGGAGTCTCATCACATCTCAGTTGATCTTCCAGAGTCTCGTCACGTCTCAGTTGATCTTTCTAGAGTCTCGTCACGTCTCAGTTGATCTTCTAGAGTCTCGTCACGTCTCAGTTGATCTTCTAGAGTCTCGTCACGTCTCAGGTGATCTTCCAGAGTCTTGTCATGTCTCAGTTGATCTTCTAGACTCTTGACACATCTCAGCTGATCTTCCAGAGTCTTGACACGTCTCAATTGATCTTCGGGAGTCTCGTCATGTCTCAGTTGATCTTCTAAAGTCTCATCACATCTCAGATGATCTTCCAGAGTCTCGTCACGTCTCAGTTGATCTTCTAGAGTCTCGACACATCTCAGCTGATCTTCCAGAGTCTCGTCACATCTCGGTTGATTTTCTAGAGTCTCGACACGTCTCAGCTGATCTTCTAGAATCTCGTCACGTCTCAGGTGATCTTCCAGAGTCTTGTCATGTCTCAGCTGATCTTCCAGAGTCTCGTCACGTCTCAGTTGATCTTCTAGAATCTCGTCACGTCTCAGGTGATCTTCCAGAGTCTTGTCATGTCTCAGTTGATCTTCTAGAGTCTCGACACATCTCAGTTGATCTTCTAGAGTCTTGACACATCTCATTTGATCTTCTAGAGTCTCGACACATCTCAGCTGATCTTCCAGAGTCTCGTCACATCTCAGTTGATCTTCTAGAGTCTCGACATATCTCAGCCGATCTTTCAGAGTCTCGGCACGTCTCAGCTGATCTTTCAGAGTCTCGGCATGTCTCAGGTGATCTTCCAGAGTCTTGACACATCTCAGTTGATCTTCTAGAGTCTCGACACATCTCAGCCGATCTTTCAGAGTCTCGACACATCTCAGCCGATCTTTCAGAGTCTTGACGCGTCTCAGCCGATCTTTCAGAGTCTCGGCACATCTCAGCTGATCTTCCAGAGTCTCGACACGTCTCATTTGATCTTCTAGAGTCTCGACACATCTCAGCTGATCTTCTAGAGTCTCTTCACGTCTCAGGTGATCTTCCAGAGTCTCGTCATGTCTCAGTTGATCTTCTAGAGTCTCGACACATCTCAGCTGATCTTTCAGAGTCTCGGCATGTCTCAGGCAGAGATGTATAAAGTACTAGAGACCCATACTTGAGTAAAAGTACAAGTGCTCTATCAAAAAAGTGACTTGAGTAGAAGTTGAAGTGCTCTTTAAGCACCACACTTAAGTAGAAGTACTAAAGTATTCAACATTTTTTGTACTTAAGTATTGCAAGTAGTCTATTTAAAAATTTACTACTCAAGTACTGAAAGTAAAAGTAGAAGTATTGTGTTATGTAGCTATTAAAGAAAGTAGTCAAAAGTTTGAACATATTGTTTTTACTATTTCAAATGATTAACCTAAAGGACAATCACAATTCCTTTGACTGTTACTTCTTGTAAACAAAAAACGGTTACTAGGGTTAGTTAGCCCAATTTGCAAAATTATGTCACTAATAACTTACCCTCATGTTGTTTCAAACCCGTAAGACATCAGAGGGTCATTTAGAATTTTTTGAAGCATCGAAAATACATTTTGGTCCAAAAATAGCAAAAACTACCACTTTATTCGGCATTGTCTTCTCTTCCCTGTCTGTTATAAGACAGTTAAAAACAAAGTAGTTTGTGATATCCGGTTCGCGAACGAATCATTCGATGTAACCGGATCTTTTTTTGAAACAGTTCACCAAATCGAACTGAATCGTTTTAAACGGTTCGCGTCTCCAATACGCATTAATCCACAGATGAATTAAGCTGTTAACTTGTTTAATGTGGCTGACACTCCCTCTGAGTTAAAACAAACCAATATCCCGGAGTAATTAATTGACTCAAACAGTGCACTGACTGAACTGCTGGGAAGAGAGAACTGAAGATGAACACCGAGCCGAGCCAGATAATGACTCGTTCACGAGTCAAGAACCGTTTCTGTCAGACGCGTCCGATTCGTGAACCGATGAGCTGATGACACTGCGCATGTGTGATTTAGCGTGAAGCAAACCGACACACAGAGCGTCTGAAACGAACTGATTCTTTTGGTGATTGATTCTGAACTAATTCTGTGTTAATGTTATTAGCCCAGGTGCAGTCAACGCCAATGACGCTTGCGTCGAGCGCAAAAGAATCGGTGAACTGTTTTCTTCAACTGGTTTATTGAATCGAACTGTCAGAAAGAACTAACGTTACTGGTCATCCGAGAACCGATGCAACCGGTTCTTGACTCATGAACGAGTCATTATCTGGCTCGGCTCGGTGTTCATTTCTCTCTTCACAGCAGTTCAGTCAGCACGCGCAGTCTCGCTTGATTCGCTCAATGATGTGCCAGCTTCATCAAACCTGCCATCTACAGTACTGGCAGTGGTTTGTAATGGAATGATTCGTAACATTTTTATAATTGTAACGACCCAGCTAACACAGTTACGTTGTGACGACGTAACTGGACCAGACCATATTCGTTGCAGCGACGTCCCAAATAACGTTCCAGCGACGTAACTTTGTGATTCCCATATCCGTCGTGGCGACGTTATAGTGGAACGTCGCTGGAACGTATTGAGTACGTCCCAGCGACTACACTGGCACGTTATAAGAACGTTACTATAAAGTACCATATTAGTCGCAGCGACGTACCATATAACGTTCCAGTGACGTAACTTTGTGATTCCCATATCCGTCGTGGCGACGTTATAGTGGAACGTCGCTGGAACGTATTGAGTACGTCCCAGCGACTAAACTGGCACGTTATAAGAACGTTACTATAAAGTACCATATTAGTCGCAGCGACGTACCATATAACGTTCCAGTGACGTAACTTTGTGATTCCCATATCCGTCGTGGCAACGTTATAGTGGAACGTTGCTGGAACGTGATGAGTATGTCCTGACGACCAAACTGTCACGTTATGAGGACGTTCCTATAAAATACCATATTGGTCTCAGGGACGTACCACATAACGTTCCAGTGACGTAACTTTGTGATTCCCATATCCGTCGTGGCGACGTTATAGTGGAACGTTGCTGGAACGTGATGAGTATGTCCTGACGACCAAACTGGCACGTTATGAGGACGTGACATTACAGGATCATATTGGTAATTCATATTTTCACCTCACCATTACCTTGAAATACATAAAGAACTAATAAAGTCAATTCATCTCTAGGGCAAAAAATAAACCTTATGAAATCTAATTGTAATCTAATTATAGGGGATTCATAGTTAATACATTAATTACATACATGCAATGCAAACAAATACAAAAACATTCTAATATAAAATAGACAAAAACACACTGCATTCATTCACAAATCAATATTTATTCAGCACTACTTTCTAAAAATACGAAGCCAAAACATTTTGAACATTGCACCTGTTCTTTAACCATGCAAAATGTTACTAAGTTATGAGCACAGAAAACTAAACACATCAATTCATAGATTACACAATATGAACAACAGAAAATGTTTGTCTTAAGGATGGTGAGATGGTTAATCATGTCATCAGTGAAAATTATAAATAATTATCAGTAAACTTATTGATACAACATAATTTAGTGCAACAAAAAATACATGATATATAGATATGAAACAATTCAGCAGATACTGCACAGAGATACTGCACAAAGTAAAACTGTGAGCGTCATATATGAGGTTCCTGTTATAAATGTCTGGTGGTGATGTGCTTTAATTACACGACATGCAGGAAAAATATTTGGCTAATTCATGCGCACGATTTTCTATTTCATTCACTCGATTTGCTAAAACGTGTACACTATTTATACATCAAGAGAACGAATTAGTAAATTGTGCATACGATTTAGCAAATCAATGAAATGTAAAAGTAATCGTGCACGTTTTAGTACATCGAGGGAACAAATTAGTAAATCATGGACATGATTTCTTTCTTTTTCTTGCATGTCATGATCAGGGCTCTGTGCTCACTATCAGAGGATAAACCTAAACAATAAAGCAAAGAACCATAATTTTTGAGCTTCTCAGAAGAAAAACATTCATAAAGCGTAAAGATATGAAAAATGAACAATATAGAGATTTCTAGCATCTCTCCTGTATTATTTGTCCCACCCGAAAAAACAAAGTTTTTTCAGAAAATGAGCATATCGACTTTCTCAGAAGAATCTGTGATCTGTGATTACTGACTGTGGAGAAGACTCTTTCAGACAGTGCTGAGGAGGCAGAGTTAGGTGCTGGACAGCTGATAGAGAAGAGGAAGAGGGTGTTTCTTACCCCAGCAGCAGAAGACAGGCTCTTCTGAGGGAAGGACAGGAGGCTTGATGCAGTGTTTTGCTGTAGAACAAGGCCTACTTCTCAGCACCTGATCTTCTTCAGAAAAGAGTTCCTCTAGTGTAGAGTCAGACACTCAGATTTCTTGCAAACTGGAATCTTTTAATAACATTTAGCATATTATTGTAGCCATGTTCATTGTTTTTATTATAACACATGGCAAGCTTATGAGAAAATTGTTAAACGTGTTCTTCCTCCTCTTCTTCATCCTGCGCCTGCACTGTCAACATCCTTCTCTGAGCTGAAAGGGAGGATCATCTTGTTAATGTTGCTCATGTATGTTCACAACCAGTCAAAAATCTGGAATCTTTTCTTTATGGTTTTCAAGAGAAGTCTCTTCTGCTCACCAAGGCTAGATTAATTTGATCAATTTAAAAAAAAAAAAAAAACAGAAAGAAAAAAAACAGAAAGAAAGAAATAACAGTTTTCATACTGTTTTTTTGAATATACTTAAACATATTTATTGAAATAATTATGAGGCAAAGCTGAATTTTTCAGTAACTTTACTCCAGTCTTCAGTGTCACATGATCTTTTTCATATACTGATATGTTGATCGGGAAACATTGCTGATTATCACAAATCAGTGCATTTACATGCACCCAATCGCATTATTGCCGCTAAGATCAAAGTGTACATCTGCTCATGACATACATGATGTAAATCACATCTGCAGTTAGCTTGCTACGGTTGTTAGTTCCACTGAACTCTATTGGTAACAAAGGAACTTTTTGAACAAAGTTGGTTTTAGGGAAGCGCACCCCATATTAGAAATGATGGGGAAGAAAACTTAGCATTTCTGGAAAGTTGAATTTTTTCTTCATGATTACTTTATGAAACACAAAGTTCAAAACATTGAAAAAAAAGGTAATCTTTTGTAAAATTACAAAAGTCTACTCTACCACTGGTTTTCAATTTTATGCATTCTTGCTATTAGCCCCCCCCCCCAAATAAAATAAATAAATACAATAAATAATAAATAAATAAATGTAACTGTAGTGTAGACAAAAGTTTGGGCAGCACAACTGTTTTCAACACTGATAATAATCAGAAAAAAATTTTGAGCAGTAAATCATCATATTAGAATAATTTCTGAAGATCATGTGACACTGAAGACTGGAGTAATTAATGCTGAAAATATAGCTGTGCATTATAGAAATAAATTAAACTTTTAAAATATATTTAAAACTTTTGACCAGCTGTGTACATTGCCACATTTAAATGAAAACTCAACTTGTAATAATGCACACATTCTCAAAGAACTTACATTCTGGTGATTACTTCCTTCCCGCACTGCTGTCAGTTCCCTTCAGTCATTCCCAGTCCTCCTTGTTTTTAATCTTTCCCTCAAATCTACAGAAACAAACATCATTTTATAGACAAATTGGATAAGTCACGAATTGCAATAGTTATATAACTATAATCACAATGCTAAGTTATATATATATAATTATAAATATATATTGGATCGGCACACAATTATCGGGATAGTATTGAATTGGCAGATTAGCGTATCATCCCAGCCCTAGTTACTACAGTCAAAACAATGAAACTCTCTTCAAGAGCGCACAATAACTGATATTTAAAACTGTTAAAAGAAAAGGCTCAAAATATTGCACACATATAATACACAACAATATCTCTTCCTTTGGTGTTTTGAACATTTCTATGAGTAATGCTACACGCTGTGACTCTGTGTTGCTTCAAGTGCATCATTCTGCGCACTGCTTGTGTTTACGCGATGCACGCTGTATAGGAGCCATACCCTTTCGTATTATTATACATTAGCACAATGAAAGATTCTTGTTCTGTCCCATCTACCACATGTTGCTGCCTTCATTACTGTGCTATACATTTAAAAGAAATGTATTTTACACACACACACACACACATACATTATACACACACACACACACACACACATATATATATATATATATACAGACGGTTTCAACGGCAACAACATAAACAAACGCTTTTGTGGACCTAACCTAACCGGTAGACTTCCAAATAGAATCAATAACAACAGCCAAGTCCCTCTAGAGTAGATATTTTTTGATAACAAACAAAATGTTTGCTGTGTGGATCAGGCGGACTTGATGAAAATGCTAATTCATCCTTTGCCAGCAGGAGATGTTTTAAAGCATAGACATAAAGTGCGAGAAATAAAGGTTTCCCCAGTAACAGCTGTAAACAAAGCAGAGCTGGTACGCTCACACGCTGCTTTATCACGCATATAACATGCAAGCCCTCCTTCAGAAATACAGCGATATAAAAACACCTGTGCCTCGTTTTGATATTTAAACATATAAATGTTAGCAATTATTAAACGTGCAGTACGTAACGTTACTCATGTTTATTCAACGAGCCTTTTTGAAAATCGATCAGTTTTAAAATTGTGGCGAGTCTCCAAAAATAAATAAATGTATGGGAAACATATGCCGCAGCACTACCACCTGAGCCCAACTTTAGACTACTCATCACCTTGACTTTAAGTTTGAGACCAAAAGTTTGGACACACCTTCTCATTCAAAGAGTTTTCTTTATTTTCATGATTATGAAAATTGTAGATTCACACTGAAGGCATCAAAACTATGAATTAACACACGTGGAATTATATACATAACAAAAAAATGTGAAACAACTGAAAATATGTCATATTCTAGGTTCTTCAAAGTAGACACCTTTTGCTTTGATTACTGCTTTGCACACTCTTGGCATTCTCTTGATGAGCTTCAAGAGGTAGTCACCTGAAATGGTCTTCCAGCAGTCTTGAAGGAGTTCCCTGAGAGATGCTTAGCACTTGTTGGCCCTTTTGCCTTCTGTCTGCGGTCCAGCTCACCCCTAAAATATATGTTAATATATGTAAAACTGTGTGTGTATATATATACACACACACACACACACACACACACACTTTTGCACATCCTGTCATACCAGTGACTGGGTGTTACTGCAATAGACTTTGCAGCATTAAGGTTAACGATTAATCGATTATTTGATTGTTAATTTAAACGACGATCGATCATGGAAATGATTGAAAATTGACATCCCTACACAGAAGTATAGAATATTCTACATTGATTTAAAAATTTTTTTTGCAAAAAACGACACTGATATCGGATCAGAATTACTGTCTCTTCTCATAGTGACAGCCAATCACATTAGTTTTCTGGTATTGCATGCACTTGATTGGCTTGCGTCTGCGCTTGGGGATTTGCATAAGATATTCTGACTGGAGGAGGGCTGCATTGGCGCTTGAAAAGTCTTCAACTTCTATTTAGAATTAATTTCTAGAATTAATTTCACCATGCTTGATGTCACTTCATTTAAAAGTAAACGAGAGGCGTTGACGCCCCGTGTGATGGGGCGTTATATGTCTGGATACCGCTGCACAAATCTTTCAACCACGAGAAATGTAGTTCCAGCACGGCCTTACATCCTGGACAGCACAATGGTCAGGATGACCTGAAACACAACCAACTGAAATCAATTTAAAATTATTTAGTCTTGCCTGAGTGATGCTGAAACAACCAGGTTTAGTTTTTCACCCAGGAGAAACTGCTTCCTGTGGAACAGTCTCCATGAAGAATGATCTCTTGATCCTGGATCCTTGCTGCCATCCACGCAGAGATGATTTGGAGGATATGTGGTTGTGTCTAAAGGGTAATGAATCAATCAATCAGTTCTTGAAACCCATCTCTACTTGTAATAGTTGTCTTGTTGCTGCTGCCCAGACTGTCTCTTCCCCTGATGATAAATATATGTGTTCATTTTAAAGCAATAAATAATACATTTAAATTACTAGGTGGTAACAAATATATTTCCTTATAAGGAACTGAATCATGGACTCAACTGGTGGTTGTCAGGCCCTAAAAAAGTGAACAATTTGTTTACTTTTTGTGAAAGAAAGTATCAGATCAATTTGAGAATTAAACTAGCATTAAAAAGCATGCATGTGGAAAACACCATTAACACCAATAATGAACAGATGACAGAATTTACAAGCCTGCTACTTGAGGGAGAAAAGGGGAAATTATTAACCCCACATAACGTTACACTGAACATGATTTCGGCAGCCTCGGTCTAATTAACGTTAAACTTTATATTTAACGTTATATCGGTTTATATTCAAGTTCACAGCATGGATAGCATGAGCATCATCAAGCTCGAGCAGCAGGTATTCAAACAAACTAATTAACGTTACTACGGTTAAAAATTGAATAATTAGAAAGTTAATACTGTATAGTTTATAGTGATAAATTTCAAATAATTTAAAACAGGTAAGGTTATATTCGATTTTTACAGTTAACGTTACCTTAGACCACCTCTGAGACTGCTTTTGAGCTAATTAACCAAACAGAGCATTTATTTATTAAATTGAAAGAGAAAACCTACAAAAATACAAAACACTACTCCTCTTTGATGGCATTTACCGTTGTATCAGTTAAAATCTATGAATAAAAGTAGATTTATAGGACTTACCTTTCCTCCGTGTCCGTCCGATGGAAGTTGACCGTTACAAAATGACGGGCACGCGCACGTCGCGCACTTCACTCAGAAAGTGACGTGCCCTGCTAGTTTAAGGTTTAAATGTTCTTTTGTCCCGTACTCTCTTTCATTAACAAACATTATCACCATTTGCTAAGTAAATTGTTTATTTTATTTTATTGTTCTTAAACTGATGGCATATATATATATATATATATATATATATATATATATATATATATATATATATATATATATATATATATATAATTATTTTAACATGCTTGATTAATTTTTTTGTGTATTTCCCAAAGAATATGCTGTTCAAATGGTATCTTAATAATAATAATACATCTAGTGCAATAATATTAAAAGTTATCTGAAGACCAGCTGACCACGTTGCTACAACGTCCCCAATGGGACTAACTAGCGACGTCTTTTGAGTACGTGCCCTCAACGTTTCTGGGAAGTTAGCCAAGATTTAAAAAAATGGAACTTTACCACGACGTCCTCACAACGTTGCCATAAAGTAATGTCGCGCTGACCAAATGACGACTAACTGGCGACGTCCTCACAACGTTCTGTGTTTGCTGGGGAGTAACGATGCAGCACATTAAAAAAATATCGGAGTAAAAGTATTAAACTCAGCGAAAATATGTACTGAAGTAAAAGTGGAAGTAGGAGAAAAAAATAATACTCTAGTAAAGTACAGATACCGCCTTTTAGTACTTAAGTACAGTAGTGAAGTAGTTCTACTTCGTTACTATACATCTCTGGTCTCAGTTGATCTTCCAGAGTCTCGTCACATTTCAGTTGATCTTCTAGAGTCTCAACACATCTCAGCTGGTTTTCCAGAGTCTCGACAAGTTTCATTTGATCTTCTAGAGAGTCCTTATGTCTCAGGTGATCTTCCAGAGTCTCATCACATCACAGCCGATCTGCCAGACCCTTGTCACATCACAGCTGATCATCCAAAGTCTGGTTACTTCCTGTCTGCTTTAACCAGAAGTCTAAGATCAGTTCATCTGTACTGGTGTCTAGGGTGGAGCATCCCCAGCTGGTGTCAGCAGGCACAGCTGGTATCCCAAAACCAAATCACTCTAGTCCTCCTGCTCATGAACTCATTCCCCTGGGGTTGTTTTATGTTTTGTTTTTTTTCAATTTGCTATATGCGGCAGCTACGGCTACAACATCATCAGAGGTGGCGGCTTACGCTGCAGAACCTTCAGAGGTAGCGATGTCTGCTGCTGAGATTCTGAAGTGTGGATTCAGAGGACCTATTTACAATGAAAAGAGCAATTTGGGCATTATATCTCCTTATAGACCTATTCTTTGGTTTCCATAGAAGAAAGTCAGATCGGTTTGGAAAGACATGAGGCTGTGCAAATAATGACAGAACTATTCCTTTGAGATGCTATATGTTGAAATCAGACATTATCTTTAATTAATCAAGAGAGCAAAGGGACACGTAGGAGGGTAATTATTATATTCTTTTCAAAACCATTAAATATTACAATTTCTGTTGATCAGAATAATCTGAGGGTGGAAATTTCACTGCGCTTTGAACTTTCTTCCAAATGGTGATTTTTATCTTGCTGTATTTCGCTAATGGAAAATGTTCTGTGAAACAGGCTTCAGCTTACACTTTTAGACAGCTAAGAGCTTAAAATGCATACAGAGACAGAGTTTAGAGATAAAACTGCTTAATGCTTTTAGAGCTGTTATGAAAAAAAAAACACATGGCATACAAATCATGTTCATGTGACAGCAAACTGACCATCTAACATAACATGCATGCAACAGCTAGAAGAGCTGATGGGTGAAATCAATTGATACACATTGTCTTTCTTGTTAATATTACCTCAATTTAGAGGTCTATACTAACCTGGTTCATTAGGACAACCTGTAACCATGATACTGTCCGATTATAAGACTAAACCTGTCTGTTTCTTTTTTGTACATGGTATTGCAGATTGCACAGTGGTCCATGCAAGGGTTGGTAAAAATATTTTTTTAAATATCTACAATTTTTGTAGATTACCTTTGTTGTGTTCAGGTGATTTTTTTAACCAGGATTTTATTTCCCAAAAAAATGCTTGTGTTATCACATTGCACTAAAACTTGTTCACACAGTGTATAACAGCCCCTCAAAAAACAATTAAGGTAATTTCTGTACCTTTAAGGATTTTTTCCCACCTTGTTGCACTTGCGGTGTTCCTGGTCAAAAAATGACTGGCTTACAAAAATTGCTTATATATTTCTTGTTTTCCTATATTATCACCAAATCTTGGATTCAATTTGTTGTCAGTTAATTTTATTTCAGTTATCACTGGTTTTGTGTTTCTTTTTGGAACTGATTGATCGTAGGTCTCACTGATCTGAGCTTATGCACCTCAGTTTTTGAGTGAATTTATTCACAAATAATGTGTACTGCACAGTAATCTAGTATTACACTCTGAATGTGCACACAGAAAATGAGTCACATTAAAATTCAAGATAAACAATACAGTACATATTCAAATGTAAACCGATCTCTTTCTGGCATCTTTTGCTGGCTCAGTCTCCGTTTCTTATTACAAATTTAGCTAATTAAATATCAGTTAGAATAGAGGAATTACAGAGAAACGTTTGTGCTCTCTGCATCAGAGTCCAAATGTCCAAACAGTTTTTCTTTCAGAATAATATTTCATACATTTGGGACAAAAGATTGTTAACAGTCCTAATTCAGATCTGCAAGAGTAAAAATCAAGTTCATCTGGCGAGAAAGTCAACACTTAACAGGAACTTGAACAATATTAATAATAATGCTAAAAATGAATGAACAGTATTATTACTGCTTCATTTTCAAAACTGTCAGTGCTGATTATTATGAAAATAAGTTTTAGGATTTTTTTTTGTTAATTTTCATCAAAGATTTTATATATATATATATATATATATATATATATATATATATATATATAGACACACACACACACACACACACCTTTTTTTAAGCATAAATTAATTTTATGTGGACACATTTTTCATAAAATCCAGGTTTCACAGAATATCCTTTATCTAATTTAATATCCTTGGTGATGTTTAATTTCTATAAGATAATTCTAGGAAAATATATTTTAAAAAATGCAATAAGTTGCAGACAAGAAAGCAGAAAATAAAAAAGTAAAGAGTCATACTGTATAATGAAGACTGTCAGCAGACTAAAATAAGCTCTTGTCCTCTCTCGCTGGGGACATGAACTGGTGTCGGGTTTATGATGATCCTGAGGTTACTCCAAAGTGGTTTAAATTGGAGATTAGCTTGTTTAATTAAATTGAGCTAAACATTTCCTCCAATCGGTCATCAAATCACCTCCCACAAAACCATACAATCAAGTATCCTGCATTCATCCCTGATGTGAATTCTGATGCTGTTTGATGTATTCTGTGTTTAGGAAGTTGTGTGGTCAGTTTAATCTGCACTCTGATGAGGGTCTGGCACTCGTCTGTGTGTTTAAGCGGTTGCAGCGAGCATCATTTGTGTGTTTGGATGTGGCGTAACTAACATCAAACCTGAACCGTAACACAAAAACAGACAGATGCATAAACAACATCCGCACACAATCAAGAGCACACACCCAAAAAGGGAATAAGGAATTACAGGATTTCATAAAGCTGACATGATTTGTTGTTTAGCGTGATTGAAACTTTTAAGAGAGGCCATTCAAGGGCAACAATACAGCACTGAGATTACACAGTTCTTTTTTAACCTAAAGTACTTTCATTGTTATTTCAGTCTATATAAATTAATTTCAGCTCATTAATGTGGGAACAGAAGCCTGCAGCATCTCAGATCAGCCAATATAAACATAACACGTCAACAAGGCACAGCAAGGTTAATCTCCTGTCTACTAGAACACAATCTCCTGTAAAATATGTTCAAAAACATCAAAACAGGCAAATCCGACAATAGCATTATAAATTATGCTTGCACAGTTTATTATAAATTACAAAGCAATGATTTCTTCCATTTATTTGAATTACTAGAGGCCCGAAAAAATTACCTTTTTCCTATTGTATCTCTACTGTCATTAGAGCACATATTACATCTGCGCTTATATGCATACTATGCATATGCATGTTATATTTATATAAAAAAAATAAGAAGTTAATGTATCTACACAACCTGTACCGATCAATCAATTTAGTGAAGTCTGAGCGTATAACAAGAATGTCTCGGTTATGTATGTAACCCTCGTTCCCTGAAGGAGGGAACGAAGATGTCACGTCGGTGACCGACGAATTGTGATCTCTCATAAAGAGACCAATCTACTTTGAGTGTAAACTAAACAAGCCAATGTGGTTAATCAAAGCGTGAGCATAAAAAGGCAGCAGGTGCAATGCATACCAGGTTTTCACTGAGGAGCAGAGCCAGTGACCCGGCCACTCAACAGTAGTACAGCAGCCATGGTGAGGGGATGTGATGTCTCCATTCCCTCCTTCGAGGAACAAGGGTTACATATGTAACCGAGACGTTCCCATTCATTCAGTCACTCTTGATGTCACATCCAGATTCCAGATCATCCATCCAGGCATGTTGAAGGGGGAGAGGTGCCTTCACCATCTCCCAAAGAGCAGCTTCCTCCATCTTTGGGTCGCCAGTCCTGGGGCCTCTTGCATCGCAGGACCCTGAGAACCCGCAGTGACTTTCGTTGCTCAGAGCATGAGGTCTGGAGCAGTCAGGAGCTCTTTCAGAACTTCCGGATCGTGACCACCCTCGTGCAGGTCCTTCAGTGCCTTGGCCTGACAACCCTGTAGTAACACCGTAGCATGTAAGGTGGAGGCAGCTATTCCACATATAGCATCGCCGGACAGGCCAGATGAGTACCTGCAGACCCGGGAGGGGAGGCACAGTTTACCCTTCCAGGTGGAGGCAGTATTAGGAAACTACTGCATCGCAATCGACCGCTCCACTGGGGGGACCGTGGGGACCCCCTTATACACCCTAGCCGCACCGCCGTCTTGGGTGGTAAGGGAGGACAGACCAGCAGATCGGTTTCCGGAAGTAAAAGGTGCCGTCCATGACCTGGTGAGCTCCTTATGCACCTCTGGGACGAAAGGCATGAAGCAAGGCACTGAGAACCAGCACGAGCCACCCCAAGAAACCAATTGTCCAACCTTGAGATTTCCACTCGAGCCCTACCCTCTAGGCGGTAGAGTGGAAATCTGATTCAGGATCCTTGCCACTGCCCCGGAGGGTGGCAGCACAGCTGAATCTTCCTCTCCAGAGAGCTCTACCTCCGATGCAGTGTTCGACATCTGGTCATCAGGAGAAGCACCGAAGGATACCACTGGTATACTCTTTAAAGTGCATTCCAATTGAAATTGAACTGAAATTTGCCAATCAGATGGTGCTGATGCTGGTATACTGTAGTTCTATTAATACTAATCCCCAGTAAAACTGAGAGGTGAGGCGTGTATGTGTGTGTGTGTGTGTGTGTGTGTGTGTGTGTGTGTGTGTGTGTGTGTGTGTGTGTGTTGGTGTGTGTGTATGTCAGTCATACATTAAAGAAATATGTAAGAAACAGCAGAAAAGATTTCTACATGCAAAAATTAGCTATTAGCTATAATTAGCTATTTGCATCTGTTTGGTTTTATTTAAATAATTATATTTTCAAAATGCATTTATTTAAATTGCCTCAAATCAGAATAAATCTGTTAATTGTGGAAAAAAAGTAATTTATTCAGTTAAAAAAGTATGAACATGGTTTCCATCCTAAAAAATGGGAATTTCTCAGGAAAGGCGTCTTTACATATCTCTCAAAAAAAACACAGACACACAAAACATTTGAGCATATTTTCTCTCATAATTGTCGTGTTTGATACAGCTCATGTATCTGTCCGTCAGTCCCAGTCTCTCTCTTGATGTTTTTATTTCCACCAGACCAGTGCATGAGTGTTTTTCTGTCAACGCTGAGTAAACCCAGTCTCTCTGTCTTATGTGTCAGCATGTGCATGTTTGATTCCCATGGCTTGACAGTGAGACAAAACTTTCCGTTAGACCAAACAGGAAAACAGGAAGCTGGCACACACATGCAAACAAAACACACTCTGCTTCCAAACACACAGCAAATCAGTCAAAAGTCTGGACAGCTGTACTCTACTAGTTCTCTGCACATAATACAGATCGACTGTAAGTGCTGTGTTCATCTCTTGCACTCATGCAACGTGACAGCAGAGAGATGAGTTAGCATATGGCTCAAAAACACTGTTATGATTCATGTCTGATTGTTTTGGCTTTCACTAAGTCATAAACTTCAATTATTTATCAAATAACAAAATTAGAATTGCATTGTATAACCCCTTTATAAATTTGTGCCAAGATTTTCAGCAACATTTCAATTTCATTCTCTTCCTCCAACAAAGTTTTCATATGCTTTGTAATATAAAATGTATGATCATTTCATCTCATGATTTGTTGTTTTACATCTTTTCAGAAGATAAATAAATAAATAGAAATAATTGTTCAATAATAAATATTTCGAACAGTAGAATGGTATGTTCTTTTTTTGTCACATGATCTCATATTGCATGTTTAATTCAATGAGTGGCATTCAATTATCATCATGAGAAAAATAAATTGATAATATATAAATAACATAGTAAATTAAAATTTTTAATTTATAAATGATAAATAATACATCAAATAAAATGTAATGTAAAAAAATGTTTAAAAAAAATACAAAATAAAACAACAAATATATTTTTAAAACTGAAAATAATAATATATAATCTTTTTATTTATCTATTTTCCAAATAATGAATCAAATAAGAACATTTAAAAAATGCTAATATTACTTACGTTCATCACATTGACAATGCAAGGTCAATGCAATATGAATATATGAATATAGTATTCCATGCATTGTTGTATACTGCACAAAAGGTTGTGTATTCTGTGCATACAGGCAATTTGCATACTGTGCATAGTATATACTCTTTGTACGCACTGGACAGAACTATTTCCTATATAAACTGTTTATGTCATTTTTAGCATAATAAATTATTTTTGACCATTACTAAAGCAGTGCAAGCATATTCTTACTTCTGTAAGGAGAGGATTAGTTTGTCTGTGTTGGATTTGATCTTATTCTGAGCCTCGAGGTGGTTCATGCTGTCGGCGCTGATGCCGTCGATGGACAGGACCAGATCTCCCACAGTCACTCCTGCTTTAGCAGCCTTTCCTCCATCTGACAGCTGAAAACACACAGATAATGATCAAAACAACACAGTGACACACAGAGTAGACTTCAAGCACAAGATGGAGAATTTTCTCAGTTAAGTCAAGTCGCATTTATTTATATAGTGCTTTAAACAAAACAGATTGTGTCAAAGCAACTGAACAACATTAATTAGGAAAATGGTGTGTCAATAATTCAAAATGACAGTTAAAGGCATTTTTTTTATTTAAAATAACTGATTTCTATTGTAATATATTGTAGAATATAATTTATTCCTGTGATCAAAGCTGAATTTTCAGCATCATTATTGCAGTCTTAAGTGTCACATGATCCTTCAGAAATCATTCTAATATGCGGATTTGTAGCTCAATAAATATTCTTATCATCAATTTTTTTTATATATATATTTTTTTTTTTTGAAAACCATGATTTTTTTTTTCAGGATTCTTTGATGAACAGAACGTTCAAAAGAACAGAATTTATTTGAAATATATATATATATATTGTAACATTAGAAATGTCTTTACTATCTCTTCTTATCAATTGAATGCATCCTTGCTGAATAAAAGCATTAATTAGATCTTACTGACCCCAAACGGTAGTGTATGTACATAAGAATTCAAATAAAGTGACTAAACACAGACATTTAAGCTGCGCTCTTGAACTAAGGTAAAGTTTCACTATAAAAGCTATGGGAAACAATAAGAGAGTATCAGTAAAAGGAGTCATGAAGAGATTTGCTTCAAAGACAGCTGAGCTTTCAACAGTAAACAACTCAAGACAAAAGATCACGTTTTGTGCAAATAAATTCAGTTTAAGTGATCTGTAAATCCCAGCGGATGTCCCAGTGAACCTGGCCGGTGGGGACGGCCAATTAAAACAGAATTAAAGAGAAGAGGACTCTGAAATCCCAGATGCACAAGTCGAGCGTGACATTACAGCAGGTCTGAAACCGCTTTCAGTCTCAGACCACTCAAGAGCTCTTCAATTATCACACGACCTCTTTAATAAATTATCTTATATAAACACAAACCCTGCAGACATATGTGTTCGAGTGTGCTCAGATGTCTTTTATACGAGACACTCTAAACATTTGAGACTACATCTCATTGATCAATGTTTTGCCACAATCCTGCATGAAAGCCTCACTTTCTTGTGCCCTCGAGAAAATATTTGTGTGGCAAAAATACAAGAAAAAAATGTTGAAAACATGTGGTAATAGTATGCAACATTGCTGGTTTAATGCCGCAATAACACAAAAGCATCGAATTCTTTGATTCCTGTCATAACTTCTGTTTCCACTGGAGAGTACACAGAAATAAAACATGAAGAGCATCTGAAAGCAATTACAGCGCAACGGCACCCAAAGACGTTTTTCACCAAACCACAATCTCGACATAACTAAAGCAAAGACAATTTGGAGGTGGAAACAAATAATTAACTCTCAAACACGTGTTTCGGGGTTGTTTTTGAGCCATCGTGTGCAATTGTAAACACTTCTTGGGTTTTCTTATTCATGCACTTAAGAATATGTGGCGTGTTAGTCTTTGATTTCATTCAGTTGCATGCGGTGCCCTCCAGGACAACAGCGGACACTACACACACATAAGCACACAATAAACATCTGAAATCAGGAAGTGTACACAAGAAATTTCAAAAGATAGGAAATGGGACCAATATGAGATCTGCTGGGAGAGCAAGAAGCGCGTGTGTGTGTGTGTTCATGTGTTGTCTAAGTGTGAGTATGAGTTTGCATACAAATGTATGTATGTGGGCCGGTCAGTTTTGCATCGTTATGATTTATCCACAGGGCAAAGAGGAACTCTGGTTTGAAGAAAAATAATTCTAATAATTCTAATAATTCTAATAAAAATAATTGGTTTTTCTTTAAAGAAAAAATAATGCAGCCAAAAAGAAAATTCTTGCATTTTTTTTCAATCACTTACAGAGTTTCAGAACGCATATTACATACATGTCACAATTTCAGTGTCAGCTCCCTCAAAATAATTAGAAATGAAAACCCACACTTTATATGTAATTTAAATAGCTGTTTTAATTATTTTTTAATAATAATAATAATAATGATTCAAATTTGACTTAAAAAGTAACTACTATGACTATGAGTGGACTCTCGGACATTACAAAAGTTCAAAAGTTTGAGGTCGGTAAGATCTAAGTATTTTATGCTCACTAAGACCGCATTTATTTAATCAAAAATAGTAAATAAAATTGTGAATTTTTTTAGAATTTAAAATATCTATTATATATTATAATTTTATTTTAAATGTTATTTATTCCTGTGAAGCAAAGCTGAATTTTCAGCATCATTCCTCCAGTCTTCAGTGTCACATGATCCTTCAGAAATCATTCTAATATGCTGATTTACTGCTCAAGAAATATTTCTTATTATTATTAATGGTGAAAACAGTTGTGGTGCTTCATACAGTATTTACGTTTGTGGAATTTGTGATACATTTTTTCAGCATTCATGAAATAGAAATCTTTTGTAACATAAATGTATTTATAAATGTCACTTTTGATCAATTTAATGCAATTTAATGCATCCTTGCTGAATGAAAGTATTAATTTATTAACTTATTGAATTTTTTGGCCATTTTCAGAGCTTGGTCGCTCTATGCCTTCATTGCATGGAAAAACAACATTAAAATTCTCATAGTTCATAAGTCATACATGTTCGAAATGACAGGATACTCAGGCAGCCTGTATGAAAAAAACATTTCGGTCTGTATCGTGTGTTTTAGCTGGGCCTGAATCTTGTGCTAAAAAGTTTCACGACTTGTTTACTCATGTGGTGTGACAGTGGTTTTGAAAGTCAAGACACCACACCAGTAATTAGAGGGCTGCTGGTTTCAGTGCTGGTTAGAGCACCAGTGACAAATGTTTTCAATGGATAATTGACACTTAATGCCAAACTATGCGTGCAAAGAAGAAAGCATAGTTCTATGGACAAATAACAGCATAGAAATTGTGTGATTCTTGGAATAGTTCAATCAAAAATAAAGACCATCCAAATCCAATACGTAGATGAGTTTGTTTCTTCGCCAGATTTGGAGAAATGTAGCATTGCATCACTTGCTCACCAATAATTCCTCTGCAGTGAATGGGTGCCGTCAGAATGAGAGTCCAAACAGCTGATAAAAACATCACAAAAATCCACACCACTCCAGTCCATCAATTAACATCTCAAGTGAAAAGCTTCATGTTTGTAAAAAAATAAAATAAAAAAAATTCAACACATGGATTTATCTTCAAACTATTGCTTTCGTCTAAAATATGAGTCCTCTATCCATAATACTGGTTTCTCCTGTGAAAAAGTAATCTCATCTGAATCAGGAGAGAAATATGCACAGATCAAGCACTGTTTACAAGCAAAAACAGTCTAAAACAGCTCTAAAGTTAAACTAATAAATGTTGGTGGATTTCGATGTGGGGATAGACTTTTTCACTGGAGGAATTCTTATTATGGATAGAGAAAAAAAGTATTTTAAAAGAAACACAATAGATATAAAATCTCATTCATGTTTTCTTAAAGGGGGGGTGAAATGCTCGTTTTCACTCAATATCCTGTTAATCTTGAGTACATATAGAGTAGTACTGCATCCTTCATAAATCCAAAAAGTCTTTAGTTTTATTATATTCATAAGAGAAAGATAGTCTGTACCGATTTTTCCTGGAAAAACACGACCGACTGGAGGTGTGACGTGTGGGCGGAGCAAAAGAATCACGAGCGCCAGTAGGCTTTTGCGTAGAGAGCGTTTGGAAGCTGTGACATTACCGTGAGGGAAAACCCATCATCCAAAACAAACCATGGCTTACAGTCAGATTCAGCCGTTTATTTATGATCCAGAATCAGATCCAGAGACTGAAACTGAACGAAAGCAGCCGCAGCAACGACTCGCTCCGAGCGGGGCTCGAACCCGGGTCTCCGGTGTTACGGTTTAACTGGTTACCGTGTTATCTGGTGACCAACTTCCTGTTTAGGTCTCCGATGCAGATGTGCTGGAACGACGGCAGCAGATTCGCCGATTCTGAAAGCACAAACTGACGTGATATTAAGTGTCTAATAAACGCACACTTGCTCATTGCATGATTTTGATATTCTTGCAGAGATAATAAGTTATAGGTATGATCGCCCGTAGCGGCTGAAGTAAGTAGGATAAACAAAAAATAAAATAAAGTAAATCTGTGCTGGCACGGGTTTCGAACACGCGCTAAAACACGACGCGCCGCGAAATGACACTCACGAACCACCGATCCACCGATCTTCACACAAACAGCTCCAGATCTCTGTATTCAACACAGGACTCTCGGCGTCACATTTTGAAACGGGCTGAATCAAGGAACTGTCACCGTGTTAACTTGTGAC
This sequence comes from Carassius auratus, assembly GCF_003368295.1. Lineage (NCBI taxonomy): Eukaryota > Metazoa > Chordata > Actinopteri > Cypriniformes > Cyprinidae > Carassius > Carassius auratus. The sequence continues at coordinate 7,300,822 of NC_039247.1, read as the reverse complement.
CTCTGTTTGCAAACCAAAATCCAATTTTACTGTTGCTATAAGTTAACAATTCCAGCCAAAGAGCTTCTAATGCTGCTAAATGATTTGATACGATCTGAAAATTACTCATCGTCAAAAATTACGAATCCCATTAATGTAAACATGCATAACAACAGCCCTACGTTTAAGTAGCTTAGTTTCATTGGCAAAACACATTCTTACAGTGGCAGGCTGCCCACATACACTTCTTGTTTTACAATATAAAAAAAAAAGATATATATCTGTCATCTATCCAAGACAAAATTTAAAGTGTTACTAAATGACAACTTTTAAAGAGTGTCAAAAACACTACTAGTAAAAATCAGGATTTACAAATGGATCCATATCTGATGGGACAATATTCCCATGCAACCTCTCAGCCACAATGTCAAAATATGTAAAAGAACAAATTTCCAAAATCTTTCAATGCTCCACAAGTTATTTTTCACCATCACAATCCCTTTAATTGTAAGATACAATGGATTTACAGGTACAAGGAATTTATCTTGGTGTACTAGACATTTGTCAAAAATACAAAGAAAAAAAAATTAATTAAAGAAATGTTAATGCTCAAATCAATCATGCTACAAAAGACGGTGTACACAGAAGTGGTTCATTTCACTGGTTCACAATCATTAAGCTCAGTGGTTTGACGATGCCACCATTAAATTCAATTAACTCAATTAACTGATTTTAGCTGAAAAATGACTGTTGTTCTCCATTTTCCTGTTGACACTGTAAAGCTGCTTTGACACAATCAGTTTTGTATAAAGGTAAAAAAACAAATTCATATAACACTTCTAGAGGACTTTTCACTGCTTTACCACACACACACTTAAACACAAGCAGGACAAATCAAATCTTCCTCAATAGGAGGCTGACCAACACAGTTCCAGTGAAACCATAGGTCACATGTGATATTAATCTGTGAAGAATGCATGTTGCACTTTAAAGACAATGTGCCTGTGTTAACTTGTTTATCATCTAATTTGTTTAATGAAGATTATGTGAAATATTATCTATTATATTATCTAAATGCTGCTGAAAAACCTGAATAAAAACAACACAGAACATTTTCAAGAGCTTTAATGGTTGTAACGGAAATGGCCATTTGGGTTCAATAAAAACTTTGATGGTCTTTGCATGTAAGTCTGTAATGACAATTTTATGTAGTCAATTGTGCTTCGTGTCTAGTTGATTTCAATTCAGATGCATACAATCACAACCATTCAAGCAGAAAAATATGTTGCAAAGTTATTTAAACAAAGTAAATTACACTTTACAGCAAAGTAGTGCATCCTATTATTATTAAATATTGTTCCTCAAAGTGAAATGATGCATTCTGTACATCTAGTTTTGCAGTTCATAGCCAAGAAGTGTATGTGGGCAGCCTGCCACTGTAAGAATGTGTTTTGCCAATGAAACTAAGCTACTTAAACGTTGGGCTGTTGTTATGCATGTTTACATTAATGAGATTCGTAATTGTTGACGATGAGTAATTTTCAGATCGTATCAAATCATTTAGCAGCATTAGAAGCTCTTTGGCTGGAATTGTTAACTTATAGCAACAGTAAAATTGGATTTTGGTTTGCAAACAGAGGTCACAAGTTAACACGGTGACAGTTCCTTGATTCAGCCCGTTTCAAGATGTGACGCCGAGAGTCCTGTGTTGAATACAGAGATCTGGAGCTGTTTGTGCGAAGATCGGTGGCGCGGTGGTTCGTGAGTGTCATTTCGCGGCGCGTCGTGTTTTAGCGCGTGTTCGAAACCCGTGCCAACACTGATTTACTGTATTTTATTTTTTTGTTTATCCTACTTACTTCAGCCGCTACGGGCGATCATACCTATAACTTATTATCTCTGCAAGAATATCAAAATCATGCAATGAGCAAGTGTGCGTTTATTAGACACTTAATATCACGTCAGTTTGTGCTTTCAGAATCGGCGAATCTGCTGCCGTCGTTCCAGCACATCTGCATCGGAGACCTAAACAGGAAGTTGGTCACCAGATAACACGGTAACCAGTTAAACCGTAACACCGGCATGGGAGGGGACGCACTAACAAGGAGGCAGAGATATTTGAAGCAGTTTTACTCACCGCCTGTGGTTCCAACACACGATCGTGACCCTTTTTCCTTGGGATTGCATCATCCTTAAGAAATAAACGATACGCAAATCCGTCGTCAAACTGGGCCTTGTGAACAAGCATCTTCGAAATGCAGGGAACAAACAAAAACACTTGCACAACTCCGTTGATGCTCTGTAAAAATAAACTCCATCCACTGGTCCCTTAATGCTGTTTTTTTTTTTGGTAATCTGTGCAGGGTTGTCTTGCCCTGGCAACCAAAAACACACTTCTTTTGTGACATTTCGCGACGCTCTAGCTCTGATCAGTGAATGTCTGTTGTGCTCTCAGTGCTCTGCTATACGGGAGCGCGCGCTCTTCCGACTGAACTGCGTCAGGACCCATATAAGGAAATTCCGCTCCATCTAATGTCACACAGAGCCATACTCGAAAAAAAACTTTCCGAAACTTGTGACAAACCGGAAGGAGTATTTTTGGGAACAAAAATACTCCTTCAAATGTACAACTTAATTTTTGAAACTTTGTCCATGTTTAGCATGGGAATCCACCTCTTTAATAGTGTAAAAAACTCAGTATGCATGAAATAGCATTTCACCCCCCCTTTAACTAATGCATTCAATTTCCCAATCACAGCACAGCACATGTAAACCTGAAATATACCAGGTGGTGATTTTACACAGCGTAACCGTGATCTCACACCGCATACAGGTCTGCCACTCCAGCATCAGTGCTTTTACTGTTTCTGAAATGATGCATAGCTGTGGGTGAACAGAAAGTCCATTAAACTTCATAAATGTCCCTCAGAGACACGCCGTCCCATTAAGATAAACTAGGTGCATTCATTAACTTTAATCTAAACTCTGAATACTCATAAAACTCCTTATTTGTCACAATAAATACTCCAAGCAGTACATAGTCTGTACATAGAGACCAGCCATAAATGTCAAGAAACGTCACTGCTGACTGAATGTGTGCGGTAATATTCAGATGAGGTGTGTGAGACAGATACCACTTGCTTTATTACGTTACAGATCTATGCAAATAATTAAGCCATGTGCTTAAGAAATCAGACAGAGGGGCATTTCATTCAGACTTGGATCGTAATGAATGGTTGTGTTTGTTTCTGCTGCTATACCAATATAGAAAATGGGTGACTATTCAATTAGGGAATTTAGGGAAGGGAATTTTCCGTACCCTAAGATGATTTTATGAAGAAAAATAAATAGCAAATCACTAGTTTTAAAGAGAAGTTCTTGTTAAAATATGTTTGTATTTGAAAGTTTTATCATAAAAAAATAAAAAAATAAAAAATTAATAATGAAATGTGTTTGTGCGGTTTAAGGTTCCAAAAACATTATTTTCCAAGTACATTATTGTTTCTAATCCATGCCCTGCATTTCTGAAACGTGTCATTTTTTACAAAGCACATCAGTCTGAAAAGCGAGGTGTGCTCTGATTGGCCAGCTATTCAGTGCATTGTGATTGGCAGAATGCCTAGTTTTAGTTTTAGGTAATAAATCTGTTTGTGTTTCAGGTTTTTCTGGGCCAGTAAGCCATAACCTAGCACCCTAGCAACACCCTATAAACCATCCACAACATAGCAACCATATACTGTTAACAAAAACATTCTAAACACCCTAGCAACCACACAGTAACACCCTAACATTCACTCACAACATTTTAGAAGCATTATAGTGTTAAATAACATTCTGAACACTTAAGCATCCACACAGTAACACCCTAAAAACCACCCACACATTCTAAAAAAACTGTATACCGTTAAACAACATTCTAATATGTAATGTTAAACAACATTCTGAACACCTTAGCAACCATCAACAACATTCTGGAAACAGTATACTGTTAAACAACATTCAGAACAGCTTAGCAATCCCTCAGCAAGGCCCCAGAAATCACCCAAAATTCCGTGCAACTGTATAATGTCAAAACATTCTGAACTGCATAGTGACAACAATCTAGAAACTATACACTGTTAAAAAAACATTCTGAACACCTTAGCAACCACTTAAAAACACAACCATCCTCCTAGCTTCATTGTGGCAGGTTTTACACAGACAAACACCAATCACATTTCCTTCAATCCTCGAGAGATAAAGACCGACAGAGAGACAAAACCTTCATTGTTGGTATTAGATGGTATAGAAGTAGAGAAAGAAAGAAACAGAACACACATCCAGCTGTGATCCTGTGTACTGACACTAACCAGAACGTAGCAGCAGCTCCAAACCACAGTCTTATAAAGCCTAGTTTAGACCAGATCCTTGTATTAAATACCACCATAAACCAGAACTTAGAATATTAAATCTCTGAAAAGCTGGCTGAGGTACAGCGAGGTCCAAACCAACCCAATCTCACTGCTAAACTTCCCACCGCTTTCACACAAAACAAAAAAAATCAATCACACTCCCACCACAATCTCAGACCTGTCCACGTCCAAACCCAACACACTCCCCCCAAACATTTATTTACAGTCTAAACCTGTTCCAGCACCCTGTCCTGTCTGAGATCAGCACAAACACTCGAAGAAATACTGCATCTGCAAACTACAAGTTCCTGCCAGAAAAGCTGCAGCTCCTCACGGCTGAAATGCTTGACTGCCTGCAGAGGACCTCTGAGAAAGCAGCTAGTTTTACCATTGCATGAACTGGAACATTCTCATTTTATCTTATCATCGACGAAAAGTTTATCACCCACACATGCACACTCCTCTGGGAATGATGTCATGAGAAATGCGAGACAGCAGGTCTGTTTTAAGTAGTTAAACTACAGTCAGGCGACGCTTTGCAGACTGAAATGATTACATGGCCCTCTACACTCTTAAAAAAATGTTTGTGGTGGTTTTTTTTCGCACTGATGCCATAGAAGAACCATTTTTGTATCCCAAAAGAACCTTTCCAGTGAACAGTTCTTTAAAAGAGACATTATTTCTTTGTTGAAGAACATTTAAAACCCTTTTAGCCTGCACCCCGACGCCCGTGTCCTCAACACCCCTCAACTCACACGTGTCAGTGTTTACGAATAGATTAAATGAAATGGGACAAATTTTATCTTGACAAACTATATATACTTAAATACTTTAATCAGTACACATAAAAACATGAACAATGGAAACGCCGTACATACCAGATTCATCGTAATAACGAGTCATAAACACATCCACAGCTGTAAATCCTTTTTTAGTGTAAAATACTTTTTTAAATAATTACTGTTAAACTGTATATTGTTCGAGCTGTGCTAGTTGCGTATCCCCAGTATCACCCATAAAGATACATTTTATTATAATAATCAACCTATACATGTAAATCACAGATTTGTGATGTGTCCAGCAAGCTGACAGCTGTGCTCCCAGATTTTACTGAGGATATGAAGCTGAAATAACATCTTTTATGGAGTGTGAGTAAAGTCTGTAGTGGGATCCGAGAGAGCTTTCGCTCATTTGATAAAATATTTTCACTGGCTTCCCATACAAAGCTTTCTAAGCCACGAACCGGACCTACCAGCATTCAGACGAACCACAACATCACAAACTCTAACATGAAGAATCACTGTCTGATGAAAAAAATAAATATCAAATTGTCCAATGAACATATTTTTACACACATTGCTATTGTGACTTATGAGCTTGTAACGCTATGAGATTCAATGAGACCAAATATGATCCAAATAACTAAATACATGAATTATTTGTATTTATTTTTTAAACTTTATTTTATTTTAATAATTGTTTTAAAACTAAATCAAATTATTAAATACAATTATTAATATAAAATATATTTTTTATTTTAATGTATTTTTTTTTTAATAAAATAAAATAATACAACAAATTAAAATAACACTGTAAAAAATAGCATGTAAAACACAACAGCACAATACATTTTTTACAAAAACATTAAAAAATAAAAAATACCGAGATGGAGAGGGGAGGACAGAAAAAAAAGAGGGAAGAGTCTGGAGTGAGGGAGGGAAAGTAATAGAGAGAGGCAAGGAAAATCAATCTGAAGGTAATTTACATCACTCCTCTGCCAGATGGCATTGTGGGAATAGCTGTCATACACTGGCAGCCCTAACGTGTGTGTGACATACGTGCATCTAAGCGAGTGTGTGTGTGTGTGTGTGTGTGTGTGTGTGTGTAAGAGAGACAGAGAGAGATACTGTAGATAGAGAGAGGGTGGAAGACTCATTGGGAAATAAAAAGTATCAACAGGTGGAAAGGAAAGGTTACATAGATCACTTAACAGATAAAGAGATAAATATTCAGGGGGAGTGGGGTAAGCTGTGTCACTTGTGACTTAAGTTTGTCCTATAGTCAAGAGGAAATGAGATGGAGGTAAAACTAAGAGTCTTATATATACTGTATCAAGAGACATTAGATGAATGTGCCTATAAATATATAGACAGATATATGCCAGGGCATAGAAATAAGGTCCACATTAGGGGTATGTTGTAATTTATGGATACAGAAAACACTCTTATTCAAAGTGTGTTTCAAAGTGTCTTGCATTGCATTTAAGCTATACATCTTTTTAGAGCATGCATTCCCAGGGAATGGAATCATTGATTTTGTTAGTGTCATGCTCTTCTATTAGAGCTACAGGAACCTGTGTAAATGCTTTAAAAAAGTTTTGTAATGGACAACTGTTTGCTACAATGTTTGCATCTTTTCTTTGCATAAACCTGTTAAGAAAATGTTTAAAAGTGCAATTTTGTACTAATATTTGTACGTTTTAATGGCATATATAAATTACCCCAGAGCATCATAAACCCTTTACCTACTGATATAATTCTGGGAGAAATACTTAAATTGTATACTTTAACTAAAACATTTTACTTAAATCATTTTAATAGCTTTATTCAGTGGCAATTTACCAACATGTATGCTATACACTACAGTTAAAAATGTTGGGGTCAGTTAGATTTTTTTTAAAGAAATGTATAGTTTTATTTAGAGGATGCATTTATTTATTTAAAAGTGATAGTAAAGACATTTATAATGTTACAAAAGTTTTATAATAAATAAATAAAAAATAAATACTGTTCTTTTGAACTTTCTGTTCAATAAAGAATCCTGAAACAAAAAACACTGATTTTTGTTTTTGACACTGATAATTATAAAATGTTGAGCTGTAAATCAGAATATTAGAATAATTTCTGAAGGATCATTTAACATATATTAAAATAAAATATTTTAATTGTAATAATATTTCACAATATTAAAGGTTTTTTATGTATTTTTGATCAAATACATGCAGACTTGCTAAGCATTATAGACTTCTTTAAGTCTTTATATTTATTTTGTTCAAACACATTATTGACATGCGTATCAAATGTATCTCTCAATCACAGGCAGCTGCAAATGATGGGCCTTTTCTAAAAATATGATCACATTATAAACACTGTGTACGGTTTCAAAACACTGCTTACTCTGCTCGCCCCTATGACGAGGTCAAAAGCAACATAAAAATAGACAAAAAGACAATAAAGAGGGGAGCGGGAGATCATTAAAGGGTACAGATGGTGTCGGGGGGTCAGAAGGGGTGTATCATATTTGAATGAGTGTGTGTTTGTACTCACCCGTGAAATGGAGAGAGGCATGTTAAAGTCTTTCCCCCCCTGCAGTCTGAAGCCCCATGGGGCCGGACCCTGTAACACCACACTGTATTTACCACTCATAGCTGTCTGATATACTGTAAAACACAAGCGCGGAGGCTGCTAGACACTCAGAAAGTCCTCACAGAATGCCCTAGAGAGAGAGAGAGAGAGGTGTTCACTCAGACACTGTTGAAAAAGTATGCAATTTAAAACTAGATTTTTCTTTGTGTAATAAAATGTGAGTGGAGAAACTCAATGCTAAACCTGTGTTTATTACTTGCAAAAACCTGTTTACTTGAGGATAAGTTTCAGTGGTATGGGTTAGAAGTTAAAAGAAATAAAGATGCTTGTCTTATGAAACACAGCTAATGAAATTCAGTAGCATAAAGAAGTAAAAAAGTCATATATATACTTATTTATCAAAATTCAGTCTCTTATTCGGTCAAAATTCAGAACAAAACCCACCACTAATATTAGGAGATATTGTTTGCATAATAATAATAAATGTATTGTATCCTGGCTGAATAAAAATATGAATTTCTTTAAAAGAAAAAAAAACTTTTGAACAGTACTGTAATACAACAAACTGTCTAATAATACAACATGCGTAAGTTAACATGCATTTAACAAAGCTAAAGTGAAATAATCCTTCTGCATATATTAATCAGACAAATTTACCTTCAAAAAGCAACAATCTTGACAAAAAGAAACACTAAGTCCTCAGTGGCAGTGCAGGTCTAAAGGTCTGACACCAAATGATCCACACAGACAGCAGACTGCCCATTTATACCCATCTATCAAAGGCTGTGTGTGTATTTTGGGGGTTAGGCTTACATGCTGATATTTAGGGAACAAACCCTAGACGTGCTGCCAAATATTAAGGAGGAACCATCAAAAAGCCACCAGAATCTAAAACAAAGGTCCTGAGATTAGAAGATTAGGATCAGACTCTGGAATGTTCCACTGGTCTGATGGGTGTCCTGTCATCGGCACATTTCAAGAGGGAATGCTTTAGCCTGCCAGTATATCTGTCTACTGCTCATATTGTCCAATAATTTGTCATAGGAAAAGAAGAAGATTGATGTAAACACTGGAATACAGATGAGATTCACGTTATCCATGCTGTCTTCATGGATTATGCAGAATGTTCTTCATCTGCTATCAGTAACTCAAATGTTACTCTCATTAAACAAACCCAAACAATGGAAAATTGTAGTAACGTTTATATTATGTTGTTAAATATCATGGATGGATGGATGGATCAGCTGAAAGATGATGGATGGATGAAAGAAAAATGAAAGGATGGATAGTTGGATAGATTGAAAGATGAAAGAGGAATGGATGGGTGGATGGATGGATAGATGGATGGATGGAAAAATGTTATAGAAATGGATGGATGATTGAAAGATGATAGAGGAATGGATGGATGGATGGATGATGGATGGATGAAAGAGGAGTAGAAGAATGGATGGATGAATGGATTGAAAGATGACAGAGAAATGGATGGATGGATGGATGGGTGGTTAGATGGTTGTTCGGAAGGAGGGATGGATTGACAGATGATAGAATAATGGATGGATGGATGGATGGATATATTGAAATATGATAAAGGAATGGATGGATGGATGGATGGATGATGCCTGAAAGATGATGAATGGATGGATTGATTGTTGGAAGGATGAAAGAGTAATGGAAGGATGGACTGATGATAGATTGAAAGTTGAAAGGGGAATGAAAGGATGGATGGATGATTGATTGAAAGATGATAGAGAAATTGATCGATCAATCGATAGATGTACAACAGATGTAAGTTGCACCAAAAAAATAATATTGTATGAGTCAAAATTATCGATTTTACTTTTATGCCAAAAATCATTAGCATATTAAGTAAAGATCATGTTCCATGAAAATATTTTGAAAATTTCCTACCATGAATAAATAAAAACATACTTATTGGTTAGTAATATGCATTACTAAGAATGAATTTGGACAACTTTAAAGGCGATTTTCTCTGTATTCAATTTTTTACACCCTCAGATTCTAGATTTTCAAATAGTTGTATCTTGGCCAAATATTGTCCTAATAAACCATACATCAATGGAAAGCTTATTCAGCTTCCAGATGATGTATAAAGCTTAACTTAAAAAAATCTACACTTAAGACTTAAGGTTTTGTGGTCCAAGATCACACACATATATAGGTGCATCTCAGTAAATTAGAAATGCAGTGGAAAAGTTCATTTATTTCAGTAATTCAACTCAAATTGTGAAACTCTTGTATTAAATAAATTCACTGCAGAGAGACTGAAGTAGACTGAAGTAGTTTTAGTCTTTGGTTCTTTTAATTGTGATGATTTTGGCTCACATTTAACAAAAACCCACCAATTCACAATTTATTTAATACACGAGTTTCACAATTTGAGTTGAATTACTGAAACTTTTCCACGACATTCTATTTTATTGAGATGCACCTGTAAACACACAGCAACACACACACACACACACACACACACACATATATATATATATATATATATATATATATATATATATATATATACAGGGGCGATCCACCCTAAAAGAAAGCCTTGCCACCCCTGCTGCCACCCCAGTGTGCAACAACGAATTAAAGGTTATGGCCAATTTAAATATTTACTAGCGCAAATCTTTCGTGATTCGTGATCCTGCTCCGAACTCCCGAAATGATTCAAATGATTTGCGATCCCCAAACTGACTCAAATGATTCGCGAACCCGCTACGAACTCCCGAACTGATTTAAATGATTCGCGAACCCGCTACAAACTCCCGAACTGATTCAAATGATTCACGAACCCGCTCCGAACTCTCGAATTGATTCAAATGATCCGCGAAGCCGCTACGTAATCCTGAACTGATTCAAATGATTTGCGATCCCCAAGCTGATTCAAATTATTCGTGAACCCGCTCAGAACTCCCAAACTGACTCAAATGTTTAGCGATCCCAATAACTGACTCCAATGATTCGCTATCCCGGTACGAAATCCCGAACTGATTCAAATGATTCGCGATCCCCAAACTGACTCAAATGATTCGCGAACCCGCTCCGAACTCCCGAACTGACTCAAATGATTCGCGATCCCGCTACGAACTCCCGAACTGATTCAAATGATTCGTGATCCCCAAACTGACTCAAATGATTCGCGAACCCGCTTTGAACTCCCGAACTGACTCAAATGATTCTCGATTCCCGCTCCGAACTCCCGAACTGACTCAAACGATTCGCGAATTCCGCTCTGAACTCTGACATATATTCAGATATAAATGTAATTTTAAAAATAAATTAATAATTTTCGATTTTCAAATATTGCACCTTTCAAACATAGTTACCCACTTTTAAAAAGCGTGAGGATATGTAACAACTTCGTTTTGTGTCAGAACTTTCACACTTTCATTCATAAATTCACCCCTTTTGTGTTTGAAAAGCAACAGGGATTGAATCGCGGAAATGGAACTTGCTGTATAAAGCAGATGTCACGGAATTCGGCCATTTTTTTATGAATAAATCAAAAGTAGAGCATTTAATCAAATCTCGATATGGACTCGTGTCTGCAATATTAAAGGTGTTCAGTTCAGTACCGTCGCTCCCTGCACGCAGAGTAGGGCACCAACTCCCAGAGGGGGCACCATCCCAGTTGCTCAAAAAAAAAAAACTTCCTCCATTCTACCATCCGGCCTCGCGACCGCTCGCACCTCATGTTTGCGGTTGAATGTTCATGATTGATGGATGATGTCCGGGTAGAGTACATCAGCAATCCAGCGAAGAGAAAAGAAAAGTAAAAAAAAAAAAAAAAAAACAGACATAAAGTTGGCTTGACATTGGACGTTGGACGAGTCTCAATTTAGGGACCGTCTCTAAAGTTACATTCAATATTGGTATACACTTTTCTAACGTCAGTAGCATTTGAAGAGAATGACTTATAGTCATAAAAACAACTGTAATTGTTCATGTAGGTGTCAGCTATAATGTACAATTGTATTAAATGTTTGATATATATTAAAATAATCTGTAAATCATATGTAAATTATGCTACTCTTTCACAAGGGCTCAAACGCAAATTTGAAGCTCAATAGCATTTGAGGAGAAAGACTTGCATTCATAAAACAATTGTAATGTGTTCATTTAGGTGTCAGCTACAATGCACACCTTATACATTTTTAAAATAAAGTTTAAATCATTTAGGTAAAAACGAGGCCCGTTTATCACTTTCAGGCACATTCCTGTGAAAGATTTTTTTTCTCAGATTCCCTTACGAAAATTACCAATCATTGTTCTTGTAGCCATGGTAACAGCACATTAACCATGGTTTTGTTACTTCGAATAATAATTTACAAAGTATTAACATACTGTAATATTTTTTGTTGTTGTTGTTGCTATAAAACAGACCTAAGCCATCAATAGCCTTTAAAATGCATTATATAAAAAATAATGAGGCAATAATGATTGGTTAATAATAACACTGTTAAAATACATAATGTAGGCAAATACAAAATAAACAATTTATGTAAATGTTATTACAAATACCATGTGATTACAAATGCCAAACATTAAATTCATTAACTTTCATTTTTGGACACCTTTTTGCTATAGATGACACAGGCTTTATAATTTCTTCAACAACAAAAAAATGTGCATATCACAACCCTTACAAAAATAAACCTTAGTTTTATCATAGTAAAACTGCTTAATTTCCTTTTGTATGATTTCTGAATGCTTGAGACTATAAAATGAATTAGAGTCATAATAAAGTTATATCCACAGGTAAATGTCGAGAGCTACAATTGTGATTTGTAAATAATAAAATTTATTCATTTAGTTTTTTTATTTCATCATCATATTGGAGGAAGGGGGGCACAACAATACAATCCTGCTCAGGGCACCCATTTGGCCAGCAGCGGTCCTGAAGGTGTTGTTATACACGTCTCTGGGAATGTGTGCTCTACTACACACACACACACACACACACACACACACACAAACACACTGAAGCACGTGTGGTGTTTTCAGCTCTTCACAAAACACAGAAACTCTGGTTACAACCCACCAAATAAAAGTTTGGTCTAACTCAAAGAAATTATGTAAGAAATTGCTTAGTAAAATATACTTAAAAAACTATATACTAAAACATTATTTAAAGGAATATCACACTAGTTTTCATAGAAGTTTTAATTTAAGCTTGCCAAAACAATAACACCATATTTTTCAAAAACAATTTCTAAAAGTACATTTGTATTTGTGCCTATAATGCTTATTTATTTATTATTATTGTCAGCTAATAAAAGCTATGCTTACGGGACCATTTTCATATAACATCTAAGGCTAAATGTAGCTCTTGACTGGTTGAGTTAGATGGTGATTAACACTAAACAGTAGAAAATCAGTTGAGTCTCCCCAGCTGGAAATGTCATTGGCTGTTAAAATCTTTCTTATAAGTTTCTTATTATAAATTGACATATTGATATCACTGAACCTTTTATAAAGCTCTTAATTACATGTCGATGCATACTGTATGCATTAGTGAGTGTGGTGGTGCTTTTGGGGTATGGTCACTTATTCCATATATGAACTGTTTCAAATGCAAGACATTGATTGCATGAGATTAAGTTTGTAAATGGCAGCCTGTGCCCTTTTGTAGTGTGCACATATATTTATCATCAAACTGTGATAAATGTGACTAAATTCAGTATATATACGTCTGCCATATGTAGCCATATGTAGCCACCCCTCAAAAATTCTTGCCCCTTTTTTCGAGACCCCATCACTATTTTTATAGATCCCCCCCCCCCATCACCAGGCTCCCGACTGGAGTGGGTGGGCCACACCTGAAGGAAATGGAGCCTCATCACCGCAACTGTGGGTCCAGGAAGGGTGCGTTGAGGGACTCCCGCGCCACTAGAGATGTGAGCTGACGGACCCTCGATCCGGATGGGAACCGCACCTGTTGACATGGCCGACGGGCCAGGATTCCGGGCCGCCCATCCCCTGCCAGCGCCGCGGCCAACGAGAGTGATACGGCCGCTAGAGGAAGCCGCCGCCCCTCGCGCCCCGGACCGTAGAGGGGAGCGCGTGCGGCCGCCGGACTCCGCCCCTTACCTGGACCCTTCCTCCATGAACACTGCCCGACCCACACGAATCCCGCTTCACGACGAGGACACCAGATTCCCTGTTCATTTTGGACACCCCTTTGGCCACCTTTATCCCTTGTTTTATTAGATTTTCTATTAATAAAAGACTCTCCGAGGCCTGACGCCACACCCACTGTGTCTGTCTTATGTTCCTTAAGTCACTATATATATATATATATATATATATATATATATATATATATATATATATATATATATATATATATATATATATATATATATAACTACTGCACAGTTATTGGCGTGCTGCCAATTGGGTGGAGAGGAAGAGTATGTGAGTTCAAAGCTGGACAATGGACAGTTGATTATTAATCATAAATCCAGACACACGCATACATACACACCACATAAACAATGGAAAAAAAATGTTCGGCAACAAAGTCTGAATACAATGAGAAGCCGTAAGGTCAGTCCTCATGCAGTCTGGGGATCTTTCATCATCTCTGTCTGTGTGTGTGTGTGTGTGTGTGTGTGCTGATTGAGGAGTTTGTCCAGTATCTGACCAAGATCTAATATCAATAGTTTAAAACTCATCACCTTCCATGTGTCCATCTCTCTCTCTCTCCACACACACACACACACACACACACACACACACACACACACACGTGCATCTATTGCCACAGAAGTGCAGCAGTACACAATAAGGAAATCACATTAGTGACATATGATAAATGATCTATGCCAACACACACAATAGAGCATTCAGAGGCACGCTGAGTGTCAGCAGTAAGTAGCTTTAGGCTTGAGTGAGAACAGCTGAGACCAAAGCCAGAACAATGCAAGCTGCCTGAGTGTGTGTGTGTGTGTGTGTTCATAATAGCTGTCGGATTAAGTGCTTCTCTGGTTTACAGTTTTCTCCAACAACATGCGCTATAGATCCAGTGACTCGAGCGGGAGACACAAGGAAAACAGATTGCTGCTTTGTGTTGTGTTTCTACTGGGCACTGTTTTTAGATGATCTGATTCATTAACATTACAAAGAGATTTAACCATATATAAGTTAACATTATAGTGTGTGTGCGTGTGCGTGTGCGCGCGTCTCTGTGTGTGTGTGTGTGTGTTTGAGACATTTCTAAATAGCACTATCTTGCTGTGTGTAAATGTGAAAGAGTCAGTGATGTAATAAAAGTATGAGTACACACTAAATTGGCACATTTTATGAAGCCAAACAAGTTTTTAAAAGAAACTAGAAACAGATATCCAAAAAGTTAAAATAAGACATAAAAAAAAATATATATATATATATATATAATTACAATAAAAATTTATGGTGTATACCAATTATAAATATGTATAAGAATAAAAAAAATTAATGTAGTTTAATGTAGTCTTATTAAATATTAGTTTTGACTTAAAAAATAGAAGAAAAGATTGAGGCACATTTTTAGGTTAGCTGTACTATCCAAAAAGATAACATCTGTATAAAAAATCTGTATGAAATTAAGAACTGTACAGAAAAAATTCTGCAAAACAACTTATTTCATATCACTAGTGTATCATTAAATCACCAATATATTCACTTTTTAATATATGTTAATTCAGTGGTATTTAAATCATTTTTCTCATCTGCTGCCTGTCTCATGCACTCATCCAGAGGGGGTGAAGACAGACATCGACCCCAGCCTAAATAACACATGACATCCCCCATCCATATGGGGCCCCCTGAGACATCACTGAGACATTACAGCTCCTGAAGAACACTACTAACCAAATGCTAATCGCATTTACCCTTTAATTCAGTTTACTCTCAATATTTCACACTCAACATTTACTCCATGTGTTATGGATATTACTATTAATAATCTTGTAGGCATGCCATGTCAACACAAAAAAGCATTTTGCTAAAATTTGAAACATATTTTAAACATAAATATATGTTTATGTTTAAACACATCTAACCATATTATACAAATAATAATAATAATAAAATAAAAATGCATTAATATTTCAACAGTGAATATCAGTGTAGGAATAATAGTTTGGTGCCAAACTCTCATGGATTAGTATAAATAAATAACCAATGTCATAGTATGTTTTCTAGCTGTTGATTAAAGTGAACACACACACAAACATATTTGTATGTTTGTTTGTTTTTTTCAAAATTGTCTTTACTGAAATTTATCTGAAAAACTAAAATTTAACTTCGTATTTAAGTGAAAACCATTTAAAACCCTCGATTCACGCGGCTGTGCTGCTATGACGGTTTTAAAGTTTCTCCTGTCTTGCGTCATGTGATGAGCTCGCACTTACCTGCGCGTATGAGTCGCGTGGGTCGCGTGCGTCACGTCGCGTCGCTTCTGTGCAGATGAAGCGGAGCTGCGAAGTTCATGGTCCCTCCGCGAGTGACGCCATCATACATGGGCTGGACCTGTAGAAAAACAAAACATCACAAAGACCATCCCGCATCCCTCATAAAACCCTTTGCAACTTCATATGGACGTTGAGTGCATTGTGTACTACTGTTTTGTAGGCAATATATTGTCCAAACAATTAAGATATTGAATAAAATAAAATATTTATACTTACATTTGAATTCATAAATAAAAAATAAAAATACTTCAGTGTATGGTTTATACTAATTATAAATAGCATAATGTCCTGATAAAGTTGTGAAAAAAAGTATATATATATATATATATTAAGAAATGCAAAATTAATGTCTTGGCAAAATGTGTAAAAATAAAATAAAATAATAAAATAATATAAATGTATAGTCAAATTATATTTTACATCAAATATTTAATTTATTTGATATATAGCACTGATGCAAACTAAATTAACCAAAAAAATTACTTAAAAACTATTTAATATATGGTTTATATGAATTATAAATATATTGTCCTGGCAAAGTTGTGTCACACTTAATAAAAAAAACTATTCAATATATCCCTGCATTTTTAATACATTAAAAAAAATTATGTCAAAAGTTTATGAAATAGAAAAATAAAATAACTTAAAAATTGCAAGATTGTGTAAAAAATGCAATTATTTAATATGATCCAATTAAATGACAAATTAATATTTCTGACTTTAAAACAACAACAATGACAAAAAAAAACAATGTAGATTATTTAATTTAGATAGAGGGTACACAAAGCGTATTTTTAGATTATCTGTTAGAAACATTGTTTTTAATTTTACATTGTTGTTTTAAAAGAGAAAAGCTGTGATTTAAAAATTAATAAAGAAATAAAAAAATGATGTAGAGAAAAGAGTGCAGGTTACATGTGTGGGAAAAGTGATACTGCTTACTGAATCACTCGGGTGTGTAATGTTATGTGATGAAACCCAACAAACCTCTCCTTCATAGAGAGATACAGTCATATCTGCACAACATAGTCTCTAAATCATACAGGCCCTGTCTGGCCTTCCCCTCCTCCATCCACAGGAAGACAGCTTTTACAAAGACTGCAGACTGTTTAAACTGACTGACATGTCAGACAAAGGTTGAAAACTCCATAAAGACAGTCTAAAAGCATGTGCATTGATGTTAATGGGAGCTAAATAGGATGTAGTATAAACACAGACCATGTCAATGCATAAAGAAGCTAATATTAGAATCTGTTCAAAGAACGGGGATCAATAATGTACTCTAGTTCAAACTATCCTTTAGAAAAAAAGCAGTGTGAGTGATTAGTTTATTTTATGGGCTACTGCACTCATAAAGCAACAGAGACAAAAAATGAGGGGACTGTTTAAAAATCGATGTGCTCTGAATACAGTCAAATCTCTCTGAAGCTCAGGCTAGTCTTACAGATCTGAAGGTACTTGACATTGGAACAATAATCATGCTATTTACTTAAAGTCAATCAATTCTGCAATAAAGATAATCTGTGAATCATTTGCACAGGCTGTGATTGCTTGAGACGCAGCGTCCTCTGCTGGATGAAGGATGAAAATGAAGTCTCTTCCAGGTCGATATCTCTATGGTAATGCCAAAAGTATATTTCTATGATATAAATTAATTACCAGAGTTGTTTGACAGTCACAAATTATTTTGTTTAAAAAAGAGAGACAGAGAGAGTTCAAAGACTTACATCATACCTATTTGTGGAAATTGCTTTGTGTATATATATATATATATATATATATATATATATATATATATATATATATACATACTTTATATATACTTTATATATTTTACATAAAAATAATAATACACAGAAATAATTTTCATTTAGAAATTACAAACAAATATCACAAATAATTACAAAGAATCAGTAAGTAATACATTTAATTAAAACCTGAAATTAGAAGTATAATGAAATTGGCTTTAAAACATACACTAATCATATTTTCTTAATCTTTAAATGTAAATTAAAAAAATATATATAATAATAATTGAAAAACAATTCTTCAGTTTTGTAGCCTTAGATAAACGCTGATGAAACAAATACATGTAAATGTACTTTTGCTCATTAAAATAAGTATTTTTTTTATAATGTACTGAATATATACAGATTTTATTTTATTTTTTTATTAGAAAGAGGCTATTTAAAATCTAAATATTTCAGTATATTAGCCAGCAAAAAAAAAAAAAAAAACACTTATCGATCAACACAACATAATTTTCTTGTGTGGAAAATTGTCCATATCCATGAGGTTATTGTGTACAAAGACAAAAGGAAAGTACAAATATATTATTTTATCATCTCTTTTAACAAAATGATGTCAGTTTTCAATAAAAACAAACAATGTTACCTCGTACATTACTGTTATAAAGCTGCTGCAAGCAAGCACTGATATTTCCTTCATGAAATGCACATCTCGTCAGAACTAGAGTTTAACAGTCACACGGTCTCAGATCATGTGAGAAACGTCTCCGTAGTCTCCAGTAGCTCTGCTGGACAGTTTATGTTTGTGTGGTCAAACATTATATCCTGACAGTGAGATCCAGACTTTACTTCTCCGTTTGTATCTTCTCTCGTGTTGCTCTCTGAAGCTGGACTGATGATGAATGTGGGAGCACCAGAGGAGCTGTGGGTCATGGAGTCATTCTTAGGGTTAAACGAGAGGTCAGAGGTCATATCAGCACTCCCGCTCTTCTTAGTGTAAACGACTGTCGGAGCTGTTGCCATTGCGAGGGAACCAGAGACGAGATCTCGCTCGCACAGACTGAACGACTCTCTCATCTGTATTGAAGGCTACAGAACACAAACACACTTGGTGATTGGTTGAATTACTGAATATGTACGTTCTTCCTATACATTCAATCGGAACTTTATTTAAAGGTATAGTTCACCCAAAATTCCTAAAAAAATGTCCTCACCCTCAAGAAAATCCAAGATGTAGATGAATCTGTTTCTTCATTGTAACCTATTTGGAGAAATGTTTCACTTCATTACCAATGAATGGGTGCCGTCAGTATGAGAGGCCAAACATCACAATAATCCACAAGTAATCCACACCACTCCAGTCCATCAGATAATGTCTGATGAAGAAAAAAGCTCAGTGTTTGTCATTAACAAATGAAGTGAAGTGACATTCAGCCAAGTATGGTGACCCATACTCAGAATTTGTGCTCTGCATTTAATCCATCCGAAATGCACACACACAGAGCAGTGAACACACACACACTGTGAGCACACACCCGGAGCAGTCAATTAATCAATTAAGTTCTTAAATTAAATAAATAAATTACAATTAAAAAGAGTCCTCCATCAATAATATTGCTTAGTCTATGGAAACAATTGTCTAATCTTGAATCAGGTGAGAAATATGCACAGATCAAGCACTGTTTATATGTGTCCAAAACAGTTAAAAACTAATTCTGATGTGAGAGGCAACCGGGTTTGAACTTTTTCACTGTAGGAAGTGTTATTATGGATCTTGAACTCATGTATTTTGGCCAAAAGAGATGATGTAAAGTTAACATTTCTGAAGTATTTGTTTCTTACAAGCATGCAGCTTTTCACTTTACAAGACGTTAATCGGTGTACTTGAGTGGTGTGGATTATTGTGAGGTTTATATCGGCTGTTTGGACTCATTCTGACGGCACCCATTCACTGCACAGGATCCATTGGTGAGCAATTGATGTAATGCTACATTTCTCCAAGAATAAACAAACTCATCTATATCTTGGATGGACTGAGGGCAAGTACATTTTCAGCCAATTTTAAAGTGAAATATTAATGTTTTAGTGTGAGTGAATTTAACCTCACCTTCTCTATCAGCAGCGAGGAGCATTTGAGGATCCGCTGTCTAGATGAGTCTCTAAATGACACTTTAGACAAGTTATGCCTGTTCTCCATCAGGTCCAGCTCCACTTCTCTCATTACCTGCAATCTCACACACACACACATAAACACACACTCTAAAATACAGACCCATAATGAACCAGCGCCAGCAAATATGGACAGGCCAGCACCATATTCAGCAGCTGAAAGTGTTTGATAATAGCAGAGTTACTGAGATAAAGTGAGCAGTATTCAGCTGGTCATGTGATCGCAACATTTTAGGCTCAGGATATGAGGAGTCTCATCTGAGTCATATAAGCTCCAGCGTTTCTACTGTACCATAGCACTGGAGCCGCTGGCGAAGGTTGTGTGGAGTCTGTTCTTGGAGACTGATGACTGTCTGCTGACACTGGTGTCCTTGAACGAAGCGTTGCTATTGGTGGAGGAGGTGAGACAGTCCTTCTGAGGGCGAGACAGGCAGGACAAACCTGGGACCTTCTCAGCTAAAGTGGCTCTGCACAGAGACAGATGAATACATACCAATGGTGGGAAACTGGCTTCTATACAATTAGCTTTTTGATTATTTTATTTATTTTCATATATTTTTAAGTCATTTTTAATTAAAGCACTATTTAGCTATAGATAAAATTTGGTTAAAAAACGGTTCAAAGAACACAATTTGTTTAAAACAGAAATCTTTAGCATTATAAATGCTGACTTTAATAAAGCACAGGTATTTAGAAAGAAAACTAAGCCCCAAACTTTAAAACCTTATAAATTATACTTTTAAACAGTATATATTATACTTTATACATTATAATATTATATGTTTGAACATCATTGAAAAATATGTATTATGCGCCATAATTTTTTCAAATGCCTTTTAAGTTCATCATTTAAAAAAATTTTTTTTAGTTTACATAAATTTGACCAATGTTTTTAAAACTGTATATATAATTTATTTAACATTCTACTAAACATTTGTATTTATTTTTTGCATGTATGATCATGTATTTTTACATGAAATGTGCATGATTGTGTGTTTAGTTTGTTTTATGATCTTTTTACCTGTATTTGGTGTGAATTATGGCATATATGAAAGGGTTGTAGATGGCAGATGATTTGGCGATGACCGCCGGCAGTGTTTTAGAGTAGGGCGTGAGGATGTTTGCATGCCTGAGAAACAAAGGATAAAATAGAGTTACTATTGAATGCGTATAAGTCATTCAACATTCAAGTGCAGTGCTGAAGAGAGAGAGAGAATCACTTTTGTAGATTACAGACACTGTTACACTACTGATATACAAAGATCACTGCAAACCATATATAGCATCTAGTACACTGATTTAATGCATCTTATTCCATTAATGCTCATTTTTTTTCTAATGTCCTTTATATATTTTTTTAGCAACATTTAATGTTTTTGTGTCCTCTAGAATTCTGATATCCAAAGGGATCACTAATAACAATAATGGTGACTCGAAACTATTAAACAATCATTTCAACACTAAACAGAGCTAAAATCTCTATTAATTCTGAATGGGAAACTTTTCTTCAAATCAGTGTCTTTGAACAGTAAGTTCCCACTGTGACAACATACCCCAGATAGTGTGACAATGCATCCTGTTTTACGTTCAACATCTGCTTCCGTTAGGTGAACTTGAAACTTTTTTATAGGCAATGACAGTGGAAATGTTCAATATTTGCTGTTTATTTATTATTATTATTATTTTGTAGTCAGTACAACACAGAAACACAGAATAAAGAAAAATCTGCATTACGAACTAACCCAATATTATATTGTAAACTTAACATATAGGATTTGTTAGGAACAGTAAACTTTCAACTTTAGGGCAAATACTGTATTTCAGAATTTTTTCTCAGTCAAATGCATGTCTCTAATCTCTGAGTAAAGACCAAGTCATGCCTACAGGTCAGATAACAACAGAGAACTCAGCGCTAACACAAGTGAGCAGTTGTTTGGCTCTCATCACATGGCCATTCGATCAGTACAAACCCATAATTTTACAACCCCATATGGTTGCATGTGACAATAATACTGATATTTATGAATAATGCATGTAGTCACAGAACTAGCGTTTAAAATTCTGGGGTTGTGAGAATGTTTAATGTTGTTGAAAGAAGTCTCTTTTGCTCACCAAAGCTTGATTTATTTTAAAACAGTTTTGAAATACTACTGCAGTTTAAAATAACAGTTTTCTATTAGAATAAAATGTAATGTATTCCTGTGATGCAAAGCTGAATTATTACTACAGTCTTTGGTCACATGATCCTTTTAAAATCATTCTACACTTTAAAAAACAGTGTTTGGGCTCAAAAAAAAATCAATAACAACTGAATGAAATTACAAACTTGTTAGATGAACATAATTTATAGCATGAAGACAATTTTAAGGCTGATAACAAAACAATAAAAAATAATTATTTCAATATAATGGCCCAGGAACCAATTATTCTTATCTATTTTTTGTATCTATTAATCTTATCTATTGTGTTTTTTTAAATCAATAAATAACATAGAAATGTCAGTTTAAATTACATTTAATAATAAGTTTATTTAACCCCCCCAAAAACACTTTATATACTTAATATACTTTATAGATTTTTTTTAATTACCACAGATATTTCCATTTAAATTTCACATTATATTAAACCTTTGAACAGTAGAGTATCATTCATGCATGTAGTACATACTTAGGGTTACAAGCTTAAATCACTTTTCCTAATGTATGAATACACATTTCTGTAAATGTGTGGATGCTCAGCACTCACCCTGCCCAGGCGATGAGGGTGACGCATGCGTAGGGGGACCAGGACAGCACAAACACCACTATGACCACAGCCGCTATTTTGGCCAGTTTCCATTCACTCCTCATGGACTGCTGCTTCACAAAGCTGGACTTCTGAGAGCTCAGCCGCTCTAAATCTCTAAAAACACACACACATATGGACATAAATGCTTTTCAATGAACACTCTTCAAACTCAAGATGCCTCGGCGAGCTCAGACCTGCTGGCCTTTCGTACGGAGAGGAACATGAACAGGTAACAGTAGAGGATGATGGCCAGAGGGATGAAGAAGACAAAACAGCACAGCATCATGGTGTAACTCTTGTTGGCGGGAGACGGAGAGGCATAGTCCCACGTGCAGGATGTCATCAGACCTTCAGGGATGTAGGAACCTGCAAGAGCATTTAAAGATACATCATATATTTCATCAGTAGAGCTAAAGTCACATCTTAAAGGGATAGTTCACCCAAAAGTGAATTTTGTCATCATTTGAGTTGAACAACTCATCCTCAAGTTTTTATTTAGTTATTTATTTAATGTTTATTTGACAGGGACAAAAAGTTGTTCCAAACCTGAACAATTTGTTGAAACACTGTTGGTCGCCACTAATGTACACAGTATTTTTTCTCTACTCCAATAATGTATGATTGCTGAAAAAAGGGTTTTATTGAACAAGCAATACATTTGATAGCAAAATGAATGATTAAAGTTGCTTGTTTTGTTAAAAAAAAATCTTACAAAGATAATAAGGCGGATCTTTTTATAGAAGCCACATAATACATATAAACATAAATATATGTTTTATCTCAAAATTCTGATAATAAAATCTCAAATTATTTTTCTTACAAGTTCATATCTCATATTTTTATTTCTTAGAATTTTGAGTTTACGTCTAGCAATAATAACTTTAGTTAGCTTAGTTGCAGTTAGCTTTGTTATATTTTTATTCCTTGGCAGAAATATGCTTCCACACTTAGCTGAAGTGCTTTGCATAAATAAAGTTAATAGTTAATAATAATAAATATATATATATATATATATATATATATATATATATTTCAGTTTCATTTAAAGCTTTAAAGATCCCATAATAATTTTATATTTCTGTTTTAATAGATCAGTTAAGCAGAGAATCAGCTTTGCATTGCTATCCATGATTGTGTGCACAGTAAAACACAGATGTTTAGAAAAGTGCTGTGGTAAGTCTTTGTGCTTATCTGGTGGTTTAGATGAGAGTAACCTTTTGTCCCAATACACTTTCAGTCCTGTTGGAGCCTACCTATGGACTTATCCTTGTGGGGTTTGAACCAGCAGCTATTCGGTTACCAGCCCCAAGCTTTAACCATTATGATACATAACGCTTTCTCATTCATTACTTTGCATAAGAAAATTATTATAACCTGAAAGTGACACCAACATCCTTATTATATTCAAACATTTCAAGTCTAAGAATGAAATCTTACTCCAGCCAATCAGAGGAGCCAGACTCCAGGCCAGTGAGTAGATCCAGATGCAGAGGATGGCCAGAGAGGTTCTGCGCTTGGAGCTCCACTGGATGGTCTGCAGCGGTTTGGTGATGACCACGTATCGATCGATAGAGATGGCCAACAGGTTTATCATCGAGGTGATGCCAAACAGCGCGCCACAGAATGCATATATTTTGCATCCTGAAGATACAAATATGTAGGCTTAATATGTATATTAATCTTTTTTATATACATTTTACATGACTTTTATTTGTTCAACATTTTTCAAAATAAAAATAAAGAACTAAAGATGTTACCCAGTTCCCCAAACATCCACTCCTTGAACAGGCAGTTGATGAAGAACACTGGAGATTGTGTGATGGCCATGAGGAAATCACTGACCGCCAGGTTCATTATGAAATAATTTGGCAGGTTCCGCAACTTTTTATTACTGCACAAAGATAAAAAAAAATAGGTAAGAAGCAAATCAGAGTTATTTGGCAAAGCTGATTTTATCAAAAAGATCAAATGTCCCCCCTGCAGTTTTTTCACTGATGCACTTCCCTTTCTAGGGATCACCAACATTCCTGGAATAGCAGTCAATTCCTTCCACTCTACAGAAGACCACGATTTCAATAATTGCATCCATTTATGGAAATGCATCAACTTTGTTATTTATACCTCATTCACAATATTCCCAATTTCATTGGCCTAAAACTGGCCTATTTTGAATGCAAAGGAAAAACAATTATGGAAAATGAGGATTAGGGCCTTCCAGTGACCTGCAGGGTTTTCTGTGTGCATAACATTAATCTGAGCAAATGGGCATAGTGAAAAAGAAAGAGAAGCTTTTTACTAGTATTTCACTGCCTGCTCTACCACACTGACCCAATTTACTAAAACAATTAAAATCAACAACATATTCCAGACTTGGAAGCATTATCCCACAGATGAGAGATGCTCTGTCAGAAGCAGACAGTCAAACTCGCTGCCACTATTTGAAACATGTTGTATGATACTGCACGATAGTGATAGTGAACGAAAATAAAACAAGGCTATTTCAAATTTCTAAATAAATAAAATAATTTCTACCCCAGCAAATGGAACAAGATAAGATAATAAGGAAATAATGTTGGATAGTGTAAATAAGAATAATTCATAAGAATTCAATATTATTTTTAATTTCACTTTAATATTTAATATATTATTTTAAATATAATTTTATTGCTATTAAATATATATATATATATATATATATATATATATATATATATATATATATATATATATATATATATATATATATATATATATATAGTTTTTTTACATTGTACCATTTAATGTAATTAATCAAAATGTAAAGTAATAATTATGTAAATATATATTTGTAACAAATATTATCAATGCATACCAGAATATCCATATATCAAGGTGTAGGTAACATTAAATAATTTTTGAAAAGTGACATTTCAAACAGCATTTTGCTAAACGCATGCATCTTTAATGACCTCATATTAATATGTTTAAATTTTTTACAAGTGAATGTAAAAGTGACGTCAAAAGGTGATTGAAATTGTGAAAAACGTTACAGTACATAACCTAATTATATCTTACATCATATACACATTCCAAGCATCAAACACTCAAACATAAATGAAAGTGTATGAATCAAAGTTCAGTCATGTTTAACAGAATTAATGAAATAATCTATTAAGCACCTTATTATTTAATAATGTTTGATAATTCATTAAATGTATCATAAAGTGCTAACTTATAAAACACCAAACTTTCTGAGATGAGTTAAGAGATTTGGTTTAAGTTCTTCAGCTCAACAAACAACTACCTGTAGAAGGCGAACATGACCAGAGCGTTGCCCGTGACTCCTAAAGTGCCGATGATGAGGACGAAGAAGGCGATGATGTAATGCACATGATCCGGGATGTCCAGTCTTTTGTAGATCTGCCGTTGAGGCTCCATCACCAAACTGAAGATACAGCCGCAAACACTGAAGAACGACAATTCAACAAACCAAACCCCAGCACAGACTCAGTCATGGTTTCCCGCATCACTTCCTCTCAGTCTGTCTCTGCTCAGAGTAGCAGCGCACTGCGACCTACTTGTCAGAGCGGTTCAGTCATGTCACATGACACACCCCTCGCTCCAGCATCTGTCCCACCCAAGCTTTTCTGTGTCTTCAGAGCGATCCCGAGCTCATCTCACACACACAAGCAGCCGCTTATTATGAAAAGTGAACAATTGGTGGTTATTTCACATCCTCTCCTCTTTGAACATGACTAGAAGAAGAGAAGAACAAGATGAGATGAGACTAAATAAAAGAAACAATGTGAAAGTTGAAATGAGAGCATGTGTCAGATAGATTACAGTGCTTTCCATCTTTCATCACTAATGTATGCATCAGGTCTGTGATGGATGCGAGGGTCATTCAGAATGAGAGAGCAAATGAGGGTTCGAACATGTAGAGCCGCAGTGACTGAAGTTCCTCTGAACTCCTCAGAAATGTCACAGAGCATCCTGAACACAGCCATGTGCTCTCTTCCACCCTCTATACCCATGGCTGAAGTGCCCTTGAGCAAGGCACTGAACCCCCAGTTGCTCCCAGACGCTGGATATATAGCTGAACACTGCTCCAGGTGTGTGTTCACGGTGTGTGTGTCTGTGTGTGTGTGTGTGTGTGTGTGTACTTGGATGGGTTAAATGCACAGCACCAATTCTGAGTATGGGTTACCATACTTGGCAAATGTCACCACTTTCACTTTTCACTTTCACTTCAGTGTTATTTTAGCTATTACAGCATTTACCAATATTTTTATATTTTCAGTTTTCATTTCAATTTTCAGTAATCTTATGTGCTTGTTTGTTATTTTATAATTCTATTTAGCTTTAGATTTTAGTACTTCAAGTTAAACTTATTTCAGTTAGTAGATTTCAAATTTTCATTTATTTCTGTTGCTAAAAATTAGATTTTCGTTTCAGTTAACATAAAAAGAATACAATCTACAGTGCGTTTGTAAACAGGCTTGTGTTTTCAGTACTCAAAAATCTATAAATAAATAATCCAAACAAACAAATAAATAATAAATTAAATTAACAATAATAAGCTTGTCTTCGTCGATTTTATTTGACAAATTCAAAGCTTTGCTAAAAACTTTAGCAGATCTCATTCATTTTTTATTTCAACTTTAGTTTCTTATTTTCTTTGAAAAGGTTACTTTTTCATCTAATATTAATATTTCGTTTCACCTTTATTTCAATCTCAGAACATGTTTTTTAATAGTCTTAGTTAACAACAAAAAAACTCCACGATGCATTTCTGAACAGGCATCTGTCTTTTATCCACATCTAAACAAAAAAGCTAAATCCAACCTGAACTCATGAGAAAACATATACATTTGTATGTTATAAGTCTGTACATTAAAAAACTGTCAGTTAGGAGTAAGAAGATTCTACAAAAAAAAAATATACAAATAAAATAATTTGCCAAATTGTAAAATAGTGTGTGTTGACGAAAACTCATTTTAAATGTTGACTTCCACTCAGTAATGAATCACTTTGAGTAAATTCCCCAGCCTCAGGGATAGTATACATACAGGGTAGCTTTAAACTTTTTACCACTTTTAATTTAAAGCATCGCTTTTACTAGTACTTAATTTCATAAAAAAAGTAGGGAGTTTCCTGCGAGCTTGATTTTATTGACAATGAGTTCTACTGTTTTCTGCTGCACATTTGTGAAATGCAAAGCTTTGCTATAACATTAGCAGAAAAGACACTTTTGACTGTGACCACCTTGTTTTATCCTACAAAAACCAATGAATAAAAAGCTTAATGGTTCATCCTAAGAGACCTTGTTGTGTGTCTGTCCACATGATCTCTCTGTGCTTTAGCACCGTAATCCAGGCATCACTTCTGTTCTCTCCACGGCAGTCAACGGCCGCTGTGGGACTGAAAGATATGGGATTATATCTCTCTCCATAATCCTACATCTTAGCTAAAACCTCACTGACAATAACAGCATTACTCTAATTCAGCCTATATGACAAGCGTGCTCACAGTAACACAACAGCCTCCAGCTGATTATATAATAGATTAGGGAATCAATCTAACGAACCTGGAACATAAGAGGTCCTCACCCCTAATCTGAGAGATGAGGTCTGCAGGAGCATCATTTACATCATTTGGAAATTAAGGTTCCTGGTTTAATAGAGAGGAGTGTACACCATACAAAAGTTTGGGATCTGTAAGACTTTTTTAAAAGTAATTTATACTTTTATTCGGCAAGGATGCATTCAATTGATCAAAAGTGACAGTAAAGACATTTATGTTTAACAAAAACTTTTGAACTTTCTATTCAGGATCATGTGACACTGAAGACTGAAGTAATGATGCTGAAAATTCAGCTTTGATCACAGAAATAAATTAAATATTACAATATAGTCAAATAGAAAACAGTTATTTTAAATGGTAATAATATTTCACAATATTACTGTTTTTACTATATTTTCAAGCGTATAAATGCGACCTTAATGAACAAGTGACTTATTTTAAGTTTTAAGTTAAGAAAAGTAAGAAAAGTACTGTATGTTTGTGTGTGCAAAAACATAGAACACCTTAGCAACTGCATAGCAACACCCTAGCAACCACCCACAACATTCTTAACTCAATATAACGATTAAGACTTTTGTTCAGATAAGTGAGAGATTTAAGGATCCTGGTGACACACAACAACTGACATTTCTATAGGACAGCTGCGCCATGTGCACTGTAGAGCCCAACATAAGCCTCTTTAGCCTCATCATCCCTCTGTAGCATTGTGCATTAATGTAACAATTGTATGAAATTAAATGTCTGTGTAATCAAGAGAATGTTTTGAAAATTTCATGCACAAATAACACTACATCATTTAAAGACAACAGGTTGAAAGGTGATTTCAGCCAGTGCAAAAGACAGAAGCCGATAGAGGAAAGAGACAACATTGCTATGAAACATTATTTAGAAAATCTGCCAGTTGCATACAGAAAATAAGCTTTCACTTCAATTGTCATTTACGTAGTCAGTTTGCAATTAAATCACACTCTTTGTTTCTTTTTTCTCGGTCTTCAGGGATAGACGGATTTTCTTGGAAAGCATTATGTTTGCATGGAAATAAATCGTGAGTTCGTAAATTCACTGACTCCACATGACTGGTGATCTATTCTCCAGTGAAATAAGATAACGTGTAATTTACCAAGGCTTTAAACTTTGCCTGAATCATCATGTCGCATCTTAATCTTTTGTTGTCTTGGGATTACTCTCATTTTAAGGCCAAGATGAATAGTCATGTAATTTTTTATCTGGAATGAATAGTTTTGATTACTTGCTGATCCCCTGTTGGCCTTAAATGTCAGCTACAAGAAGAGAAATATGTTAACCTGGACAGCAAGATTTTTTTTTAAATTGTATTTTAGGGCCCGGACATGTTTAATATCAAGCACAGAAGTCATGATTACCTGAAACTGATATCAGTTCAACAGCACTTTGACTATATTCATTTATCAGCCAGAATGTTTTCTGTCCAAGATCACATTTGGGTTTAAGTGACACTGGATGCCTTGGATATTACAAAAAAATAAAAATAAAAATTTGTGGGGACATGAGAAATCCCTGTAATCAAATACATCATAATCTACTGTGACAATAGACAGTTTAATGTAAGATCCAGTCAAATTTCAGCACTGCAGGTCTGAGACAGAAGCATCACTAACATAATAACAAAAGAAATACCTCAATCTTCTTTTAGTTTTCTCAGAAATATTTTGCTGACATCTAGTGTTGAAATACGAAGAGCTTTCTACGTGCATCAGATAGACGAATAAAATGTGATTTCTTGTTTTGATTCTGTTATAGAAAGTGAAACACCTCATATGCAATCAAGCAAATAATCAAAAAAAAAAAAAAAAAAACTATAAAATCAGGTAAAAATCAATCAACACTTATTTTCAAATGACATTAAAGGTGAAGAACATTGAATATTTCTACATTTTCTTACAGGTTTAGGGTAATTTTGGTCGCAAATAACTTTTTGAAGTTCGTCTCGCACAATGAAAACCGTTAGGGTGTGTAAACGAAACAAAAAACATTTGGAGATATATTTGTGGTATTTAAATGTATAATAAAGTCAAACATTACTGTGTTTTTATCTTTTGATGCACCATTCGATCCTTTACAATTAAGTTAAAGATACACCCACGTAACATTAAGTGTCTGACAGTCTTTTTATTTTATGAATAAAATCAGTGAGTCACATTTTTGTTGGCAAAATTATAGGCTTTTTAAAAAATTATAAAAATTATAAAAAACTATATAAGCTGTGTTCCAAATTTGAAGTTGATATAAAAAAATTGTGAGGTTGCTATGCAATTTTGTTTAGGTATCATACCAAAAACTCCATGGAATTTTTTTTCTCTTTCTCAATATTACTAATATCTTAAAAGAACCCAAAATGGAACCTTGAGACTCAGATCTTTCTGACAATATATATTTTGTTTGATTGTAATCGAATGTAATACATTTTGTAAAATGATACCCCTAGTAAGGGGGCGAGACCCCTAAAAGATTTTGAAACACCATTTCCAATGGTGAATCAGTGTCTGATTTCAAAACAGTTTCCACAGGATGAATTGAGGTTTTAAGATTTCAAATGATATATAATTTATGATGATTACTTGGGCAAAAAGGCAACGAAAAATACTTTTTGGTGACAAAGGTCAGAACTCCTGTTATGACGATCGGTGAAAAAGAGTGGACACCCTGATAAATACGTCAATAAAAGATTGCAAAATATGCAATAAATAAAAAAGATAAGTGAACAAGAGTCACAAACGGACAGGATGAGTCTTGCAAGTAAGAGAAGTAGAAAATTTATTGCAGTATTTGTTCCATCAGAGGCATGTGGGTCCCTTTACGCTGAGCAGGGCGACCTGTAATCGCAAATCTCCTTCGACACAGCCCTTCTCACAGACACTGCATGCTATACACAATAAATTACAGCCACACGGTGCTATCGTACAAAATGGACAAACAGCTCGACAGAGAGAATCATCATCATCAGCCAGTAAAGGAGGAGCTAAGCTATAGAAAGCCGTTTGACGCTATGAAATCCAAAAAGAAAATGGGAAGAAATAAAGTAAAAACATCAACAAACTAATTATTTCAACATTCAGTATATATTTAAATTTATTTTATAGATATAAACAATATTTTTATGTTAAACTATGATACACTGGGAGTAGAAATCAAACAACCAGAAATCTGCTGCACAACAGCGAAGGAGCACCCATACAATGTTTCTCCAAACATTTTATTCCTGCGATACGACGATGCACTCCGGCGCAGAGGACCAAACGTCACCGCCGGACCCAGAGTGCATCAGAGAGAGAGAGAGAGTCTGTAGTGTAGAACAGCCACTCGTGTTTGTGTGTGTTCGGCTGACCCAGGAGATGTTTGGCTGATGGCATATGGAGAGACGTTGAGTGTGTGAGTGTTGCATTAGGCTGAGGATCTGAGATGGGAGGTGTGTGGGTGCGAGCGTTTACGAATTATTAGCTGGAGTTCCTGTCCTTGGCAGCGTAGAGTGACCGCAGAGTCTGCGCCACTTTGTGGTTGAGCTTGTTGCCACTGGTGAGTGTGATTTTTTTAAAGATGATGTCAGTCTCTCTGATGGTGTCCACCCAAGGCACCAGCTTGCGTCCGTCGCGCCGCTTCGCCTCGGTCCAGGAGCTGGAGTACGAGCCGGCCATCCAGTGGATGCTGTAACCGTCGCTGTTCCTCTGGATCACGCGCGCGATCTGCGGCCGGTCTCGGTATTTGGGGCAGTGGATGGCGATGATGTCGAGCGCACTGACGGACTCGTTCATGTTCGTCAACAGCAGGTCCGCCGAGTCGGCCGCACGCCTCCCGCGTCGAGATGCCTGTGAAGAGAGACGCGGAAACAAATCGTGAGCAAAGACTGCTCAGACGATCTCGAAGTAGCCTACTGGCTCTAACTATTTATATGAATGTGCGCTTATTACATGCATTTATCTTACATGGTTTCTGCCGGTTTTATGAAGGGAAATGTAACTTTTTAAGAACATGTTTAGAAAGTTTTATTTAGGAAATACTATTGAATCGAACAATACATCGGTATTAGCAACCGTTCAAAGTAAAAATAAAATAAACATTTCCAACAGATCTTCATTACTTTAAAAAAATATATTTTGAAATTAAGTGAGTATATAAACAAAAACAAATTACTGCCAATGGGCTCACCCAAAAAAAAAAAACAATTCAAAGCTAAAACTAGTTTTCAACCTCCACTGACAAGCATTTGTTCTTCTTTCGAGCTTAAACTAAATTTTGTTCAGTTTCTCAGAACACAACACTTGTTTAATTTGCATCTTTAGTAAATGTATCTTGATTTAAGCGTGTTAAGGTATTTGTATTGGAAAACAAAGCAATACGGAGTAAGATTTTTTTTTTTTTTGGCAGTGCCAGCAATATTTAATGCCAAATTTTTATGAATTTAAGACTCCATTCTCTAATTTTCAGAAATTTGGGGCAAATAAAAATACATTTAAGGTCTGTTTAAGACCCGCATAAATCCTGCTATAATAATAACAGCAAATTGTGATTACAGAGCAATTAACATTATACCAAAATGTACAGTGTAAAAAAAGTTCAAAGATTATTAAAGTACATTTTACAAGAAAATATTGTTTTTTTTTTTAATTTACATAGAATAAGCTAGCAATAGGATGGTAATGGGTGGTAAAGGCTGTGTGATATTGACAAAAATCATCTGGTATCTTGGCTAGAGCTTTGTTTGGAAATAAGGATATTGGTGAAACAAAGACAATACTGTGCCTAAAATATACCTCACAATAGATAATTGAGCTGTTTGAAAAAATCAATATCACATTTGCAATCATGCAGATATCTGTGAAATACAGTATGTTTGCTTGTGTGACAGAAACTCATAACGTGGTATTTCTACCATATCTAGTGTTTGAGTCTGCATGCAGCCAGGCTACATCAGGCATTGAAAGGCCTTCTCTCACCCCTGGTGTCCTCTCCTCTCCGTCACTGTCTTCATCCTCCGAGTCAACGGTGTGATGGTTTCGGGGGCTTGTGCCTGCTCCCCCCAGCAGTGCAGTGATGGCTTTATTCCTCACGTTTGCACTCGTATCTCTATCCTCCTCATCCTCTTCATCAGGGTCTAGGTGCTCCATCAGCAACTTAAACTGAGGATCAAACATCAAAGTATAAACCAGCAATTCTCAACAGTTTGGCTTAAATAT
Organism: Carassius auratus; assembly: GCF_003368295.1. NCBI lineage: Eukaryota > Metazoa > Chordata > Actinopteri > Cypriniformes > Cyprinidae > Carassius > Carassius auratus. The sequence goes on along the minus strand of NC_039247.1, from coordinate 7,267,137 downwards.
ATATAGAAAATTAACAATGCTTTTGTGATTTCAAAAAGTATCTTTTTATACATTTCATATTTAGTCTATTATTATACACTTTTTTTTTATGTATTAAAAAAAAAATTTGTAAAAGCGAGCTCACATCGAGGTACTGTTTGACGATCTTCCTCTTCAGCTCATAGGTCATATCATCATGAACCTCGTCATTGTGGAGGAAGTCGATGGTCTGCCGTGGACTGAAGTTAACCGATGACTTCCTGTTGACGGCTTTATCGTACACCTTCGCAGACTCTGTGGGAGAGTACTTCTGAATTTTGCTGCGATGGAAGGGAGCAGAATAAAGAGGGTAAATATAAAACCTAAAGAGAAAAGCAGTCATTTCAGGGTTGCTGGGATGCATGATGGGTGTTTGCTACCTGTCCGAGAAGCCGTAGAGGTTCTTGAGGTGTTGTTTAAGCACTAGCAGTAACAATATGCCCTGTGATGCCCTAGCAAAGTCCAGGAGAGATGTTGTGTCATCAGGGAGACGCTCCATTACAGCATCAGCATCCTCCAGGTCAGTATCAGAATCTGACTCTGACTGTCTGGCTCCCTCTGTGGGCTTGGGCTTCCTCACCCGCTGTCCCTCCTCGTCCTCCTCATAATCATCCTCGTCATACTCTTCATCTCCACTGTTCCTTTCTCGTTCCTCGTTCTGCTCTGCCTTCTCCTCCTCCGAACCGTTCTGCTGCTGTTGCAGTTGGGGGCGTCTTCGCCGTCGTCGCCTCCTTTTCCTGCTCTTCCTGCCCGGCACCTTAACGAGAGACTGGGTACGACAGGACTCATTAACATTACCATCCATGATTACATCTAATAAACAACCGTGTGTTAAATACAGTCATAACAGAGGTTATTTACATACATAAAACGATATATACACATTTACATATAAACTTTAAGGGACAGTAGTAAGTGGCGTAATGGCATTAATGGAGAATGTTTAGTTTTAAAATCTAAATTATGTTTTTGGTGCAAAAAAAAAAAAACCCTGATCATTTAACAATAATATAAAAAATATCCAATTAAATATGACTATTCAAATATAATAATATTATTATTATTATTATTATAAATTACTATATTTTATAACAAAAAACAAAACAACCAAATGACTAAAATAATATTGAACTGTAAAATAAACAAGTATTAATTACAATAATTGTATTTTACAGAACAGAGAAATTGATTTAAAACTCACACCACCCTGTTTTGGGAAAAATAGGAAAATTTATGTAAAAATTATATTTCTCTGTAAAGAAATTTTAAGTAAACGTATGCAAATCCCTAAGTTTTTCTCCAGTGTTTTACCACCTCAAAAATACACCTCATTATCATTTTCTAACCTTGTTATATTGATATTTCAGTTAAAATCTAAAATTTTATTCCAGAAATGTTGCGCCAATTTTTTCTTGTGGTCTCGGAAATGGTATTGCATATCAATATTTTTCAAGGTATCATATTGAAGTTTCAGAATTACAGTATAACAAAACTAATATTCATTCATTACTTTTAAATGCTGGGTTTTCAAAATGCACATTATCAGCGACCCAAACTCAGAGCACACGCAGAGATGAGACACTAATAACACAAGATCATGAGCTGCTTGTGTGTAAATGAAGAAAGTGAACCTTTTATTATCATCAAGACCATTTTTATCTTTTTGAGTTATAAAATTAATGTTTGCTACTGTGCCTATAAAACGATGTATAAGTCCTTTTCCCATTGCTAATGGTCAACAGCGCTTTATGTTCACACAGAGACAGACACAACTGCTTCGTAAAGCTGGATTACACTGAGACAGGCTCACGAAACAATCAGTGCTACACAAACGGTTAAGGTCAGACTCAAGTACCTCTTTAAATGTCTGCAGCAGGTTGCTGCCCGACACCGAGAGTGTGATGTCTATATGATGCATGATGAACAGCGGCTCCTCCTGAGACTGATAGGGGAAGTAGGCCAGATTATCAGCGATGAACAACAGCATGTTCACCTCAATCTTCTGCTCGGACACAGAGAGACAGACAGATGGAAAAGGTCAGTCTCAACATCACAACAAAGAGCCAACGTCAGGCAGAGCCAGACACAGAAGAGTGCTAACCGAGCTGTCGTCGAAGAGACTGAGCAGTGAGATGAGGAAGGCTCGCCGGTGTTGTCTGTTTGTGCGGATCATGCTGTAGAGGTGGGAACACTGAGCAGAATGGGACTCGTCCTGACGGAAACCACGGATCACAGATCCCGCTGATCCCAAGACGGCCTGCTGCACTTGGAATGACATCTTCATTCCTGCTACAGCCTTCATCTGTAGAGTAATTCAAATTATATCCTTTAAAAGCAGTTAAAGTAAATATTGCAATAAGCAATTCAATAATAACCCAGGAATAACACAATTAAATTTTCATACACACCCGTTAAAAAAAAAAAAAAAAGTAATTTTTGCAGTTTCATTTCCATATTTTGACTTATTTTTAGATACCCTTCAAAATTAACAACAACAACGAAATGTGCAAAAATTCTAATTATTTAAGCAGAACAGTATTTAAAACAGAACTGAATTAAAACAAATTAAAATGAAGTATTCAGGTATTTTATAGATTTATATAACAATAATAATCAACTGATTTAATTTAAACTAGAACTATTATAACAACTATTAACATTTTTAACAAAAGTACATGCATGTATGCATAAGTATATAAACACACACACAAATAATATACATACATCAATATTGTAATACACACACACAAATATTCTTAAATGAACTCTCATTCATGTCTGTAATGTATACAGCATCAGTAGGAATGCTGAAACAGAATGATCCAATTAATAATACAACTATGATCCAGCATGAGACACATATGACAAGGTGTGTGGATTGGTGCTCACATGGATGAATCCAGTGTATTTCTTATCAATCTCCACCAGCTGCTGGTCTGCTTTGTTCCTCATGGTGGGCTCTGGGTCCGTGCCCATAGCGATCAGATATGGCACACACTGTGAATGGGAGGAGGAACGAAAGTGTCAAGTCCGTGTTAGTGTGCAAGTTCTGCAGCTAAGGTTGTGACAGTGATGAGTAGGACCACTACCTTTTTTTTTTTAAATAAACATTTTCTAAGTGGACTGAAGAAAAAAAAAAAGGGATGCAATCAAATCTATTAAATTGTGTTAACTGGAATAAAGCACTCTTAACTATAGCTGAAAGCACTACTAAATTAGTACTTATGCAAGAACATTTATGTAAAGTTTGGGGTCAGTATGATTTTTTAAAAAGAAACTAACAGTTGTTACAAAACAGTTGCATTTCAAATAAATGCTGTTTTGTTTGTTTGTTTTTTACTTTCTATTTGGTTTCCAGCTAAATATAAAGAAGCACAACGGTTTTCAACATTGATAATAATCAGAAATGTTTCTTGAGCAGCAAATCAGCGTATTAGAATGATTTCTGAAGATCATGTGACTCTGAAGTCTAGAGTAATGATGATCACAGGAATAAATTACCATTTAAAATATAGTAAAATAGAATAGTTTCATTTGTAATAATATTTCACAATACTGCTATTTTTTTTATTAAATAAAATAGCCTTGTTGAGCAAAAGAGACTTTAACATTAAAACATCTTTTGTAAAAAAAAATGCTATTTACTTTGCAATTGCTTGCACCAATGTATTTTATTCATAAGCATGTTTCCTGGGAATCAAACCCGTGAATATGGCATTGTAATTATAGCAATGTAAAACCACACAACTTGAAAAGAGTTGAGATGTGCCGAAGTTCATAATTCTGTTCAGGACTAGTGATGACACTGACGTTGGGTTTATAGTGTCAGTGTTGTTGTATAGGGGTGTGTGTACCTGTACGGGGTGTATGAGTCCCTGGCTGAGGGTCAGAGCGATCACATTGAGGGCGAAGTGTCGTACACTGGACTGCGTGTGGAAGAAAGACTCTAGCACCTGCTTCAAATAGAGCTGCATGATAGAGCTGCTCATACCAGAGGAGATGTCACCCATCTCTTTCAGATCCTCTTGCTTTGACAATTTCTGCCCTGAAAAGATAAAAACACAACAAGCTTTCTTTAAGGGTGTTACAGAGTTTATAGAGCCTTATGGAGTTTTGGCAAAGTTTTCTGCTGTTAGTGTGGTCAATGTCACCATATGAATTTCTGCAGTTATTCTCATAACTAAATCTTTACACATATGTTAATGGTCACTCACACTCTCTGTCGGCCTCCTGCATGCGAGAGTCCTCCTCCTGGAGATACATCTGGAGGTTTTTCAACACCTGGATCTTTAGCGTGATGGAGCAACGCTTATCAGACAGGAGCCCGTTATACAGAGACTTCACCTCTGGAACGAACATCTGACTCGGGTGCATGATGAACAGGAACCCTGCACGGCATAAGAAAAGCAATGATGGTGTTTTTTCTTTTTATTCAGTACTTATAATATTAATAATAAGTATAATTGCTATGATTCAAAACATGAAATCAATCAGAGAACTGGTTCTGTAACAAAAAGTGGAGAAAATACACAATTACGCATCTGACAAATTAAGCACTACCCAGTTCTACTTTTGAAGCGTTGCAATAGTTAACTAAAAAAACTAAAACTACAGAACACTGCTTTGACTAAATTAAAGCTGAAATAAAATATGAACATCAAAAAGAAATGTTGCCTTGTCAATTAACTGAAATAATTTTTAACTGAAGCACTAAAATAACAGAAATTAAAGTATAAATTAATTTGAATTAAACTAAAAATACATTTTAAAGCTATACAGAAATAATAAAAACACAACTGATAAAAGCACATAACAAATGTACTAAAACTGAAAAAAGCTTATTCAAAATATGAATACATGCTATAATAGAATATAAAAATATGAAAACAACAATGACTGCATCATCTTACCCAACCCAATGATGGCTTTGCATCTAACTTCTTCATCCTCGTGATTGGTGAAGTACAGTAATGATTCCAAAACCTTCTCCTTTATCACAACCTGTCAATAACAGTGCAAGATTTCAGGTTTAAATAACATATAGTTAAGCATAAATTAAAATAAACCATACAAAATCCAAGTAATAAAACTGAGAATTAAACAAACTGACAATATTAGAAATATTTGATTAAATTCCCATAAATATCTATAGATAAATAAGTTTTAAAAAGCTAGATATATCAATACAATACAAATATTAAGCAACTTAAGTCTTGTTTCAGTGAAATTAGTGTTTCTGAATGCTTATTAAGCTTAAGTCAATGAGCAACAAAAACATGGCAATCATGGTTGCATGTAAATTAGGTGCAGGTTTATGTATAATTGCATATCAGGAAAGGTTGTGTACCTTAGTAGTGCCCTTGAACTGCTCACGGTCGAAGTCAAAGTGTCTGCAGAGAGCTCCCACGGTGAAGAGAGATCTGAGCAGGGCTGCTTTGGTGGCAGCCAGTGCCATGCTGTTCGTACCCTCCTGATGCTGTAGCTTTAGCTTATTCAGAGCCCCATAATAACGGTTAAAACAGGCCCATACAAACTTATAATTATGAGTCACTTTATTCACTATCGCACCCAAACAGCTCACACAGTACTGGACAACCTGTGTGAAAGGATACAAAGAGAAAGAACTTAGTGGGATGTGTAGAAATAGGTTTCAAAAGTCTATCTGTAACCACATGTAGCGTCAAATGAACAACCAGCCAGTTGAGGAGCTAATTTAAGATTAATGGATCTTACAAATGAACATTTTTACCATTATTCTAAGAGGGGAGGTGTGTTGGACAGAGTATTTCTATGCAAAATTCGCACCTTCAGGGTTTGTTTAAGTTTCAAAACGTTTTTTTTTTTTTTATATGGCTCTTTATGACATCAAAAAGAGCAGAATTCCTTGTATAGGCACTTCTCCTGGAAAAGCGTGTGCACACGTCATGCTGAGCAAGAGCAAAAGCAGCACATAAATGTGCTTCATTCAGGTTACAGAAGTCATCTACAGATGAAGCACAGGACTTGCTCGAGAAGGATTTGAAAGAAGTGTGTTTCTGGTTGTGAGGGAAAGATAACACTGGGTTCTTTGGGAAGCTACACAAGGTTAAGGGAACAGAGGATGCAGTTTGTTTCTCCGGGGCAGCAACAGAGTTGTGCAAGTGTGTTTGTTCCCAGCATTTTGGTGACAAATGTTTTATAAACAAATTAAATCAAATCTGAGTCAGAATTTTTGTTCCTATTTTATTCATGTAGATGTCACAGCTTAGAGCATAAGCTGCATGTGCTCTTGAATCTTTAGCTCCACCCACAGCACGCCTCTAGGAGCTCAACTGTTATCAGAGAAAAGCTATTGCATATGATATGCAATTCTACTCTATAGGTACTCAAGATTATCATGAGATTGGCAGAAACTGTGTGCTGTGCCCACTTTAAAAAGTTACACAATAAATCACTTTAAAATTGTTACAGTATTTTAGGTAAATCAAATGTTAATTGAGATATGTGAATTAAGTGCATGAGTATTGTGTGAGTACAGGTCACTTACGGTCATCCCATATTTTAAGATGAGCTTCATCAGGTCTTCCTCAATGGTGGTCAGGAAGTTCTCGCTGGGGTGATCCATCAGAGGAACCACAAGCTCCAGGATCTTAGCAACGTTACAGATCACCATGAAGTCACTTTGAGACTGGGAAAATGACAAATGCATTACACAAACACTAAAAACAAATGAAAACAATCTTATGACACATATACCTTGACAAAATATTATCTTAAAAAACTAGCAGTATACAGCCACTAGATGGCAGAATGACCTCAAATATTGAATTTTTTCCCCATTTGAGGTTTTAATATTTCTGGATTTAATTTCTAATCTTGAACAAAATTTCAAACATAATCAAAAAGTGATTAATTAATTAAAATCAAGACACCACAATTTAACAACTATTCATTAAAGTTTTAACAAAAGTTGCATTTTTAGGGCCCTATTGGGTAATTTTTCCCCAAATTCCATTTATTTCCATCAATTTTACTGGATTCTGTTTTTGCCTTTTATGCAATTTTCTGGATTATGTTTTAATGGTGGAATTAAATTGTAATAATAATAAAATAAAAATAAAAACTAATTAAAATCATTCAACCTTTACAATTTAGCAACAACTTAGTAAAAGTTCTGCAAAAAGTTTAAAATCTTCCCAAATTCAGCCAGTTTTCTGGATTCAATTTTAACGTTTTAATAAATTGTAATAATTAAAAAAGCATGTTCAATAAACTGAGTTTATGAAACTTTAATAAGTCAATTTATAACATTTACAATAACGGAGTAATACATTTCATAAATATAAAATATATTATTTTTTTTTTGACAGAAAACATGTCATTTTTATTTTTCTAGATTTAAGATATCATTCCAGTTTATTATTAGAAATGGCAGGTTTTCTGTTCAAATTGAAGTCAGAACTTACACTGCACTTGGTGGTGAGGTAGGGCTGCATAGTCATGGCATGCTTGACCATCAGCTGCGCTCTGATCTTACTGAACAGATACAGTGTGGTGATGCACGCCACCAACCGCGTTGAGTTCACACTCTTGTGCTCTGCACACAGACAGCATCACAACAGCAAATTAATACATTTCGGGGGAAAAATATTCCTAAACTAGTAAGTTAATTAACTTAATTCTGAATACATACAATAATTTATTATTTACAAAATTTACATTAAAAGAAACTTAAACATTAATATGTGTGTGTGTGTGTGTGTGTGTGTGTGTGTGTGTGTGTGTGTAAAAATAAATAAATAAATACACACACACAAACTAAAAAAGGAAAACTGAGTGATGGTTAAAGTAGAAAGTGATCCTGTTTTTGATTCAATTCATTTAAATTAACTACCTATAAAGCCTATTGTATTACATTTGATATTCACACTTTTAATACCTCTAAATTATCAACATGATTAAAACCTGATGAAAAAACTCGGACACAATTTACTACATTCATCTGAAAAATCATTGAAGATTTCAACTGCAAAAATAAATATAAAGTAAACATTGTTATTAATTTTTTAAGATGAACATTAACTGGACTGAAGCAATTTAGCTTTACTTGATTATCCTTACATTTTTATTTTAGAGAAATAGTGTAAATCAATGCATCAAATGAGATACATCAGGCTATAATTTGCTCATCTCTCAACCATCACTGTATGTAATTTTGAACAATAAAACTAAAAGCTATTAGAATTCTATCATACTTCTTGGCTACATAATTTTCAGCAATATCAGTAAACTGCATATTTCGCTCAGTTTGGTCCACCAGATAAAATTAAAGTGTTACTGAGTATGAGGTCTATATTCTCCTATACCATACTACATGAAACATGAAAGTCTAAGGCATCATATAAATGTTACTCAAAAAAAGCACAAATGCAAACTTTTTATATTTTGCTTAAGTGTTCAATAAGCTGTTCTATTTCAATAAAACTATATTTTTGGTGACTATTATTTAATATATCAGGCTTTACAGAATGAATCAAGTGATATGCTAAAACAAACCAGATTTCCCAAGTCTAGTAGAATGTGCGTACCTGCAAGTGCCTCCTCGTATTTGAGGATGTACTCCACAAGATTGTCCACCAACTGAACACAGGCCTTCCTGGCTGGCTTATAGGACGAGTCCTCCTCTGACTTTAACAGCTATTAAAAACAAAACACGGTGAATTACAGTTCTACAGTCCTCCAAACTGGAGTCCAGAAGAGGGAAATGGATTTGACATAACACTTACGTTCTGCAGGAGCTGCTCAAACCAGTCATAGCCAGTGTCCTTACAGGCAGCGACCTGCAGTACAGAAAAGAACAAGTTCAGCTTGGGGATGATGCACTATTTTAGAGAAACGCCATATTCACACTAGCTCTTTAGGTGTGGACAGGAGTCAGTCTGATCTGATTGATTTGTGTGACAGCGATGACTAGTGGTTAAAATGGGTACTGCAGTCCAGATTCATAATATTGGAGAGTTGTTTCTCCCGTCCCTCCTCTTCAGACTCTATGCTTACACAGGTCGCCAAAGACTGAGGAATGAGTGCACTTGACAATCGAAAGTGACGCTTACACTGAAAGTTGAGGAGTTGATTTATTCATAGTTTAATATGCCTCTGGTCATATAGAGCTGCTCAGTTGGATGCCGTGGCTTTTTAGGTCAGGTAGAATCTGTGACCTCTGACCCAATTCATATTCAGAAATTGCTTTCAGGGAGCAGCTTACATTTGCATATCTTGCAATACATCTGTTGCAGAGAGATGCAAGCGCCACTGGAAGGCCTTATGTTCTGGTAGTAAAACCAAAAGGTATAAACACGTCTTCTCTAGTGTTACCCAGTTACAACCACAAACAGCTTGCAGTGGTTCTCACACTGATAATGAAGACACACTCGGATTTAGAGCCAAATAAAACAAATGCTGAATTGGAAGCAAACTGACAACATTTTATATACACACACACACACACACACACACACACACACACACACACACACACACATACACACACATATACATATAAAAATATGTGTTTGTGTATGAATGTGTTGGGTATATAATAAATACATAATAAATATTAGAATATAAAGATCTGGACTGACCACATCAGTGATGTTGAGAATCTTCCTGTTCATTGTCTCCTTGTCGTGGTTGGCTGTGGGTGTAAACCACAGCTTCTGGAATGTTTCATTCACCAGTTTCTGCAGAGAGGGAAAAACTGTTAGCTCACTTTTGTCACTAAATGGAAAAAGCTATCACAACAGAAGTTCAGCGCTGCATTTATCATGTAAAACAAAGGAAAGAACGTGGTTGCACCTTGATGCCCTCCTCGTCATTGACCCTGCGGATCATCTTCACACACATCTCTGTGATCTTACTGAAGTTGGGCTGCTCTAAACAGATGTCTCTCAGAATCTTGATCACCCTCTTCCTCACACTGATACCGGTGTCCTGGAGTGAAAGCACATCAGAACAATTGTAACTTTTCACAGATTACATGCACAGTATTCAACATAGCAGGAAAAAAACCATCAAGACTTCAAGCCGAAATTCACATCATTGTCTAATGTCCTAGGCCTTTAAAAGGTCACCATTAACTTCCAAAATCTGTATTCATATTTTTGTATTTTCTAGTTCATTACCTATATTCACAAATTGTTATGAGATCATAAAAGTTGTATACATCATACTTTTTTTTTTTTAAGTCTCATGTTCATATTTATCTGATCAAAAACAAACAGCAAAACTGTGAAATATTATTAGAAATTAAAATAACCAAGTTTTAATGTAATATAGCTTAAAATGTAATTTATTCCTAGGATGGCAAAGATTAATTTTCAGCAGAATAAATGGTACTGAAGTCTTCAGTGTCACATGATCCTTCAAAAAAAAAAAAAAAATCAGTGTAATATGCTGATTTGTCGTCCAAGAGACATTTCTTATTATCTTGAAAACAGCAGTGCTGTGTATTTTTGAGGAAGCCATGAAACCGTTTTTTCAGGATTTTTTTGTTTAATAGAAAGCAAAAAAAATTATTAATAATAATATTATAAACATCAATTTTAATGCATTCTTCCTGAATAAAAGTAATAATTATTTTAAAATAAATAAATAAATAAAAAGAACTTGACCCCACATGGTAGTTTGTACATTTACATATATACATTGATTAAAGCTTAAACTTTCAGACAGTGCTCTGAAGTGCTGTCATACCAGTATCCTCTCGATGAGCATGTCATAGTACTGCTCCGTCAGCTGAGGTCGACTCAACACAAACCGTCCCAGCAGCTCGACCGCCGCTTCCCTCACACTGGTGGAGTTATCCATCAACCGGCCGTGAACACCACGCTGCATATCAGACTACACAACACAGACAAAGTCACCAATTAAAAGACATTAACTCCAGCAGAATTATCTATAGTGTTGTGCTGCCAGTTTTAATTCTGTTGCATTTCTTACCCTGGCCAGTATACTGGGGTCAACAGCCACCACCTCAGACAGACACTTCATGGCTTTGGTCCTCACAGCTATGGCACTCTCCCCTAAAACTCTCAGAATCTAAAGGAAAATACAAAAAAGATGCATTGGTTATGCACATTAATACCAGGTGGAAACTGATTTCATCTATATTTTAGATCAATCTTCTCACCTGTGTCAGGTAGATGTCAAAGCTCTGAGAGAAGGGCCTGGTGGAAGCCAAATAGCGTACAATAAGGCAGGCATCCTCATAGTCCACAGTGTCTGAGTTCATCCTGTCAAAAGATTTATTTGGCATTAATTCCACAATATAACCCGTATGATACAGTCTTGACTGAGGCGGAGGATGTTACATCATTAACCCCTTACTAGTAACCCCCCTTTTTTGGCATGGAGACCGAAATTACATACCCAAAATAAAAAGGTTTCTGCTCATGATTCTTTCTGACTAGATACATAACCAACCTTTGTTCACAAAGCTGACACTTTAAAGTTTACTGTTCAGGAATCAGAATCACTCAGACTGTTATGATAATAGAGATATATAAGCTCAAACATAAAAACAAAAATAAAAATATTAAAAACATATGTTTTAAATGTATTTAAAAAAATGTTGATGTAGGAAATGAGTTTGAAAACACAGTGTAGCTAAGGCCACAAGTCTTCCAAGACTTCATAAAAAATTTCATAATCGAATCTGTAAAACTGTGAATTTTATGAAATATTTTCTAAGGCCATGTCATGTGTGTTTTTAGAGAAGGCTAATCAGATTGATTTATGGCCCTTGTCATCTCTGTAAGATCTCACATGTAAACTTTCCTGTGCTCTTTGTGTATGTTTCACTGTTGAAAACTGCCCGAATCATGATTGTATTGTTCTCACCAAACGGTTCTTTCACACCTCCGCCAAGTATGACACATTATTCGCATTATTCTTTTATCATTATTCTTTTGTTTTTATTCCACCTTTATTAGCCTTGATTGTGGTTTTTCAGGCTTTACAAAGCAACAAAGCAGCGATCTCACTTCAGTCTCTCTTTGCATTTAGCCCTTATTTATCAAAAGTCTTACTATAAAAATACAACAAAACATTTTCTTACGACCTTACGTGAATTATTGAGACAAAAATGCATTATGAAGAAGAAAAGCACCTGCTATTAGTAGCATTGGTGCTAACGTTAGCATCAAGCTACATCTGACAATTTATGAAATTATTAGTACACGTTTACTCAAAACTCACTTTAAACCCCGATCGAGTGTTTATAATAACTTCCTTTAGCGATCAGGGGTGGAATTTGGTCGTTTACTGTTGTAAAAATATGTTATTTGTAGCCTTTTTCATCGCTGCACAAGTTAGCATTTCCGATGTACATTTTCGATTTTTTTTATAAAAACGCCCCAGATCTCAAGAAATTCTCATACCAAGCTTTACTATCGTAATCGCGGGTTTATTATTCGGATATTTTGTGTGTACAGAGGTGTTTCAGTGTTGTTTTGGCCAGATAACTACCAGGAAGTGTGCAGGAAGCATGTGACACGATGGGGCGGTGTCCAGATATGAAACTCTAAGATTGATGTTTGAAAGACCCAATCAGAGTCTGAGTCACACACCGCACGAGCTGTGACTACTGCACGCACACAGAGATCGCTGGGAGAGGCTGTTTATCATCTGATCGCGTAAATCCGTGGAAAATGAATAGAAATGACGATTCTGTCTGAAGAAATATGAAGTAAACATCAGTAAATATATCCATATATCTCCGCAGATATGCATCTTTGGTCTGTAAATCCTTATTGACGCTGTTCAGTGAGTCTATGTGAACACAAATAAACCGCTCTTGACGTGACTGAATATGAGTGAGTTGTGAATTTCTATTCAAAATGTGGCATAATACGGATTTATTATTTTGCACTCCTGACATAAATCACTAAATATCTGTCACTGCAACAATGTTTTATCAAAATATTGGTCAAATATCGAAGCTTGAGTCTTTAAACTTTCCATTGATGCACAGTTTGTCCAGATGAAGTAAGACAGTGATGTTTAATGTGCTGTGAAAGTGAAACAATAATAAACTGGGGCCGTCAGCGATGTTTGCACGCAAAGGGGTTAAAGCAGTGATGCGTGTATGGTAATACCTGAGAGTAGTAAACTGACTGGGTGTTGATTTAATGACGATGTGGAGGAATTTCTTGCGAGTTTCTGCACGCTGCATGATGTCTCCGGTGGCCTGGAGCTCTTTGGCATGCTGTGTCCCATCAGAGTCATCCTCCTTTTGATTCTGATTCCTCATGGCCTTCTCAGCCTCCGTAGTGCAGTCTCTGAACCACTGAGCGATGTAAAATTTGCGTGCAAACTACAATACAAAATCAGATTGGCACGTTTGTCATAATGGATTAAGGGTTTTAAGGATTAAAAATCAGGCAAATTGATGAAATCTGCTATCAGTAAAATGATAATTTTGAGCAAGACTCTTTTATATAATAATTATGACATAATTATTATCACTAACATTATTAATCATCATCATCATTAAAAATAATAATAATAATAAATTACAACAATTATTGATATCTGCTATCATTAAAACTATGATTTTGTGCATGTGCAACGTTATAAATAATATTAATATTTATAGAATCATTCCATTATTAATATTAATCATATTTAAATTACATACAGTATTCTCTACATTTAATGGGATATTATTTCAGAAGTTAAATGTCACTAAAAAATAACACAAATGGAAATATGAAATAAAATCTACATTCTCTTCAATTTAGAGTATATATATATATATATATATATATATATATATATATATATATATATATATATATTACAGATTCGCTCTTTAAATTTTCCTTATAGTTTTAAGATTTTAAGAAGACACCTTCAGTTTAAAATGTTTTTAAAATCATGAGAAACGAATTGGGTCATGCATGTCTCAACATCTGACTGGTACTGTTGCACACTATACATGATGACACTTGACCATGGAAAAACTCAAAGGCTGACAGGACTCTACATAAAGGCCACAGGACATGAAGAGCATCTGAGCTGGACTCACTGCGAGGGCAGGGTCTGTTTCTGCATTCTCATCCATATATCCCAGTAAGGCTTTCTGCAACCGCTGAGTCTCATCTCCCTCTGAGCTCTAAAGACACATAGAAAAAGCATTAAGTAAAAAAACGCAGACTGAAAATTGAGTGTTTATGAGATGCACACATGCACCAGCATGTGTAATGTAGATACATGTTCGCATACCTCTCTGATGATGCAGTCGATGGCTTTCTGGTCCATCTTGCTGGTGACAGAATCTTTCCTCAATCTGGCTGCTACGGTACCCAGATAATCCAGAGATGCCACTCGCAGTGCCATCTCTGTCTGCTTGTTACTGAACTGATGCACCTAGGGACAGAGCATGGAGGTCAAGGGTCACTGAAGAAGAAAGATCATCTGTATGAGTTTCACTGCAATCGCTGTAACTATTTTCTTTCATCATCCAAACTGATTTATTATTGATTTATTTAAATTTAACAAACGCTTTTATCTAAAGCGACTTACAGTGCATTCAGGCTAACATTTTTTAAATAACGTGTTCCCTGAGAATCGAACCCACAACCTTTTGCGCTGCTAACGCAATGCTCTACCACTGAGCCACAGGAACACTATTTACAATTCTATAAACCTGGTTTAGAGATGCTCACAATTATAAATAAAATACTCTTATTACTGTAGTAAGTACAAGAAATATGCAACAAGGACACTGTATTTTTAAGTAAAATATGGGTAGCTTTTAGTTTTCTAATCTATCCATACACGCATACATAATTTTATAAAAATTTATAATAAAAACAGTAATAACCTATATTAATTGTGAAATAAAAATATATGCATTATATTTATAATTATATAATAACATTTTAAAACTTTATTTAGCACAAATCGCCTGAAGCTCCATCATTAACTCCTAATCCTAAATCACATAACATCATAAATTTGCATGTGTTTTCATGTTTAAAATGGTCAGGGAAATGCAGGCTATGTTGCAGATAATGTGATTGGCTATGGCTTGTTCATACCAGTAATCTTCCCAGCAGGCTCAGCAGTAATTCTGAAGCGGGCCACTCGGGTTTGTTGACCGTAGACAGCAGATCCTGCACAAAATTCTCAAACAGCGGCCTGTAGTCTTCCTCACCCTGTTTACTACCACACCTGAGTAGTAGTAACAATACAAAAACATACAGTTAATACTGCACACACACAAATACTTCATGAAGAAGAAAAAATTTAGAAAAGGAGGGTTGTTCTGACTTCTTGAGAAAGACAGAGAGGAAGTTCTGAGCCGTCCGTCTAGCCGTTTCATACGAGTTGGTAATGAACACATCGTCGTCAACCTAAAAACAGATCAAATTATATTGTATCCTGTAATCTACAGCAATAATAAAAATGTGAGGGCGGTGGATGAGCAACTAATACCTTCTTATGATCATCTTCAGAGTCTTTCTCAGAGGGCAGATGGACCACGCACTGAATCAGCTGCAGCACCAGAGCACTAACCATCTGAATGAATATGGGCTCCCCCTCAGCATCACTACTGTTCAACCTGAACACAGATATGACGTGCAGGAAATGCTTGTGTTTATCACAGTTACGTTTAGGCAGAACTGTCAGCTGAATACAAGCAGTTATAACAGTACCTGAAGTTCCTGAGGCTGCGTTTGCTGGTGGGCAGTCTGGCCAGAGAGGTGAAAATCTCCTCTAGAATTAACTGTCTATGCTTCTCGTAACGAGAGAAGACCTGAGACAAAGGGAGAAGCAAAAACCCTCCATCGGTGACATGTTTTTAGATATAGTTTAAATTATAACATTAAAAATAATTTTCTGATTGCCACAACAACTTTGGTCGCAAAAAAAGAAGACAAAAAAGCAGCAATCCTGATTTTAAGTCAAAATGTGTATTAAAAGGACCACAATTTTAAATTAATTTGCAAAAAAAATTAAATAAAAAAAAAAGTAAAAAAGAAAGACTTTCCTGACAAGGAAATTTTTGTAGTTATTTAGGTAATTGTAAAAAATAATGTCATTACATTTATAAAAGAGCTCATCTATGTGTGTACTCATCATTTATCAGATCAGAATCAGCTTTATTCGCCAAGTGTGCAGACAAACACAAGGAATTTGTTGTGTTTTTTTTTAAGAAGGTCTGAATTTATGAAAACATACCGCTGTCACCAGCTTTATGGCACACAGCTGCAGCTCACTGACATTCTCCACAAAGAACGGAGTGATGCCCATCGAAGAAACCTACAGAAGAACAACGACACAGAGCGATACAACATTCAATAAGTGCCAATAAACTATAGAGAGTATATACAAATAGACTGCACCCATCAGTTCCTACCTGCAATATTGTGGTATCAGTCAACAGCTGAATTTCCAGCAGCTCGGAGATGTTGCTGACGACGTCACACACTTTGTTATAGAGCATGATGATGACTCTCTGCTTGGCGGTGGAGCACTTGGCTCGCTTTGCTTTGGAGCTCAGCAAGGAACCTGAAACCACACATGGTTCAAACCACATGAAAATGTTAGGAAGCAGTTCATTTACATTAACAAACTGTTGACATTTAATGTCATTTAATGTACTGGTGATTTACAACAATGGCATTATACTGGCAGTAAATATCAACGTAAAATGTGTTTAATAATTCTTATTATGATTAAATTTAGTTAATTTATAAAATATGTCATTTTAATAATCGATATAAACGTAAAAAAGAAAGATTTGAAGCTTAATCCATTTCTAAGAACTCTGTCAAACTGAACCAAAGTACTGTACTTGATTTTTATTTGTGATTGTATTTATACTCCTATTAATCAGATCAAACAATTCATGCAACATACTTATGTTTTTTTTAATTGAAGGGAACATTTTTTCTTCATACATTTGTCAAGAAATCATTCAGACATTAAATAAAAATAAAAATAAACTTTTGTACCATGTATACACATCAGACTTGATGCGAACAGGCCTTCAGCAGAAGTTAAGTGATTTGCAATAAAGGCCGTAAAATGGCAGTAAATAGTATTAGCAAATTTATCAAATAAATTAAATATAATTTTACCACCATCATCAATAAAAAAATAACTAAAATATATATATAAAATATTTATTACATTTTATTTGTCATTTTCATTAAGATGTAAAAGAATAGTACTAATATTTATTACTTTATTTTTACTTGGAGCTTTTTTAATTTGCCAAAGAATTATTTCTTAATTTAGGTATTAAATACAGTTAACAGCTTTAAAACAAACTGTTAGTGAATATTCTATGATTTTGCATCATGTAAAAACAGCCCTTCAGCAGAAGCGAAGTCTCTCACCTCCTTTAGGGTCGACTCTGTAGACCGGATCATACTGCGGGTAAAGAGTGTTCTGCAGGTGGAACTTAGTGTACTGCAGAACTCTCTCGATCACGTCCTCAATGTACACGGCTTTGGGCATGTGTGATGATGTCATGATGTGCAGTGCTGTCAGACACGCATCCGCTGATTTGGTCACACGCTCCATGATGAGATCCCGCCAGAGACGCTCCTCGTCCTCTCCCTCGTTATCCTGATGAAGGGCAGAGAAAGACGACTGAGGAAAAGCACTGAACTACAAAGGCATCATTTGAAGTGTGAAAATATCACACGAAAAATCAACATGATTCAGGAACAAAGTGATGTTTACATGGTTCACGAGTGTAGAAAGATTGGCTCCATCCAGAATGTTCTTCTCCAGAATATTCAACAGTTTCACCAGTTTATCAGTAGGAATCTGGGCATTAGAGGAAACAACAACAGAATATGAGGTATATAGATATGATATGAGACCTCTGTGCACTGCATAAATGTATTCAATACAAAACAGTTATAATAATACAAGATTTCTACTTTAAATAAATGCTCTACTTTTGAACTGTTCATCAAAGCTTCAACCAAAATATTAAGCAGCAAATGTTTTCAACATTGATACTAAGAAGAAATGTTTCTTGAGCAGCACATCAGCATATTCGGGTTATCTGCATGATTATTAAAATCCTAAACTTTTTAAGACAAATTTAATGAAAATTTAAAAAGATAAAATTAATACAATTTAAGTGGGGCTGAGCAATATCTATGGTAATATATTAAATTGTAAAATGACTGTAAAAAGCATGATTTACAGTTCAGGTTTTCACAAAAACAAAAAGTTTTATAAAATTATAAACTTATAAATGAAAACTTAAAATTATAAATGACTCCATTTTCACAAAGCAGTGCAGCACCTGACTTTGAAACTTGTTGTCCTCATTTTTATTTAATTTACAATTGAATAAACATGAGCCTTTGAATTGAATAAATTAAAGTCTTTTGAAGTCTAATCATCACACTAAGCCATATCACAATTCTTTTCTTTCTGTCCCCAAATGTAAGACCTTTGGAAATCATGATTAAGACTTTCTTGTATCAATTAAGATTATTTTCCTGAAACTTGATAACTAAATTTATTTTAAGGGACATTTTAAGGACCCGGAAACCCTGATTTTATGTTTTCTGAAGGACCATGTGACTGCAGACTGGAGTAATGATGATGAAAATTAAGCTTTGCATCACAGGAATAAATTACACTTTAAAATACACTAAAACAGAAAACAGTTATTTTCATTTGCAAATATGTCCACAATATGTCTGTTCTATCTGTATTGTTAAACAAATGAATTCAGCCTTGGTGATCATAAGAGACTTAAAAAAACAAATAAATAAAGAATAATAATACAGACCTCAAACTTTTATATTAATATAATGCATCTAAAGTGCACTTAAACTGTTTAAAATTATCATAAAGATGGCATTTGGACTTTAAGATTTGGATATGGACTAGCCTTAACCCACCATAACTGCAGTAGGATGTCACTGGTTTTTTAAACATCCAGATAAAAGGGGCAGTATTCAGTGATGCGTCTCTTACCCTGCAGGTGATGCCCATGGCTTTTATCTTAGCAGATTCACTGCCCAATTCACTTAGCTGCTGTTTCCCCAACAACAGCTCCTGAGGGATTTCATCGTCATCTGAGAACACACAAACACTTCATGATGACCTTAGTCAACAACTGAAACAGCTTCATTTGAAACACAGATCTGCATCTTAAAAGAATTCAGCTGATTTGCAAAAAACGCCTCCTATTACCTAATTTGGTGAGACTGAGTTTAAAAATATCAATGCAAACTTTCCATTACACCATTTTTTTTCCCACCACAAAATAAGATAGAAGATTCTTATAAATGTGTATCAGCTTAACTGCACTTGTCAAAATAACAAAAGCAGTCACATGTCAAGTTTTAATGCCAAAAAGTAGTATTCAAACTGTATAATTTAAATACAGCCTGCAAGGGAGTCAAGAAAGTGGAAATCAAGATTAGGCATATAACAATGTCTTCAGAATCATGATTAAAGGATAATACAAGACTTGTTCACCTTACAAATGGTTATTGAAACAAAAAAATGCACATCATATTTTGTGAGAAATCTGACACTTTAGAACAAAACAGACACTGTTTTTGGAATCAGCACCCCAAAATTGATAAACAAGTTTTGGGTTTCGTTGAGCAAACATGATATAGGGTAGTAATATCTATTAAAAGAGAGAGAGAGAGATTGTCCTACCCTGAGCATTAAAGTCCACATCCTCAAGATTCTCCAAGATGTTGTCAATACTCAATGAGAACCTCTTAAAAGTGGAAGAGTCCATCATTTCTTGGGGGGAAAAAAGAAATACAGTGATTTAATGAGCATCCCTCTGACGGGGGGGAATTGAGAGCAATGAGGAAGGGCAGAGGGTTTACCTTCAGGTGTTAACTTGGGCTCATACGCTTTCCTCTTCTTCTGTTTCTCCTTCGTCTTTAGACGTCTTGCAACTGAAATAATCAAAATCTCTAGCTCAACCACTGATAAACTGTTTAAGCACATTTCAGAAAAATCTCAAATAATATGACGACACTATAGCAACTATAGTTTTGGAGCACAACTTTGATTTCATAATTAAATGCTCAGAGAAAATTATGTCCTCATTACATCATTTACAGACCTTTTTGAATCTTTTGCATTTTCGTTGCCTGGTCTTATAGGTTTGCAATGACATGAGGGTGGGTAAATTATGACAATTTTCATTTTAAGGGAATAATCCATTTCATGGACTCTGAATAGTTTGCAGCTAACCGTCACTAAGGCTGGGAGGAGGTGAATCTTGATCAGAGTCGTCGTATCGGCTGCCTGATCCTCTACGTGCATCGTAGCTTCCTCTTCGATGCTCTCCTGAACTCCTCTGGTCGCGCTCCTCAAACTCCCACGCTCTATCACGATCCTTCTTCTGACGTTTACGAGATGCTGGGGCAGAAAACAGAGCCCAAAAGTGTAAATACAGTTGTAAATAACTGAGGATTGATGAAGTATGCTTAATAAATTTCACATTTAATTGAATGTTTAATTGCAGTTTCTTTGTAATTAGCATTTTACATGAGTGAAACATGTTTCAAAGTAAATCCTACACCATTTTATTCAGTGCATGGGGGCTGCAGTTTTATTGTTTTTTTTGTTTTTTGTAGTAGATAGTAAATGAAAATCATTCAACAAGTGTCCAGCATGCACATCATCTCAGTACTGTTTAAAAAGCATCCCAGGATGCACCTTGTGAACTAAGACAATGTCCAGTTAGGTTAGGATTCATAATGAAAAACTTGATTAATATTGCATCTGATTGACTAATTTGGTGTTCCTCTTTGTGTGAAGGCAGACAGAAGTCATTACAGTGGTGCTACTCACAGAAGTCCTCGTCCTCTGAGCTGTCCTCTGCATATTTAGGCCTCTCATTGACAGTGCTGCGTTTGCGTTTGTTCATCTTCACCCGCTCACACAGAGGCATGGTGGACTCGATCTCTGCCAGCAGCTCAGGAGGAAGATCCTTCAGCACTGACGGGTCTATTCCACCTGTGCACAAAGACTTACATTACACTTTCACTGCTTACGGCACACAGGGTATGGATTACTTTCCTTTATATTATCAAAAGTAATTGAGATAACCCAAACAACTACTAATAAACTGAATAAATTTAGCATTTATACATTTTAAAAGCACCATTAGTTCGTTGTAGATGACAAAACGTGGGTATGATTTTGTTTTAAATTTAGCTTTTTTGTTTTGTTTGGTAGGTAATAAAGTCATGTTTTCACATTTAAAACGAAACCCAATTTTATATTTAACTACTCTTGCATTATTTTAACTATTCAATATTTACTTTACTGATACTGCCGACCGATATCTGACAACAAATACTGTTTTTTAGGAATAAAAAAAAATATCTTAATATAGAAATGTTGAATAAATAAGTTCAAAAGCATGATATGTTTTACTGTGGAATAAAATGGTTTGGCATTATAGTGTGATAGTGACCATTGTTGTTAATGTTACACTAATAACATTAATTAAAAAATCTGAAATAAAATTAAAATACTGGATGAAAAACCAAAACTTCAAAAAAAATTTTAACTTATGCCTTGCCCTCTAACTGAAATAACACAAGTTTAAGACTTAAATACCTAACTGAAAGAAAAAAATAAAAATAAAGCTATAAAGAAATATTTACAAAAAAAAAAAAAATGACAAAAGCACATAAACTTGCTAAAATAAACAAAAAGATAAAATGAAAAGCAGAATTATAATTATACTAATTATTTAATATAACTAATTAAAAAAATAACAATTTAACAATACTATTACTCTTCTTCCTTTCGTATTCTATAACTCTAACCCATCACACAATAAATCTGGCATTATAAATGAGACCATTTCAAAACTTGAGCGACATCCATTTCAAAGCATAAAAAAAGGCCAAAGTGGTAACAGTTCAGCTCTTACCAGCTGGAAAACCCAAGAAACCTTTAGCATAACAATTCGAAAGCAAAAACCATTGTGATGTTCTCAGAGCAGGAAACCGTCATTCTAACTGAAGAGAACAAAGATAAAAGGAGTTCCCCTACCTTTCCCAGATCTCCCAGAGGAGAGCCTGTTCTTGCCAGACTTGGAGCCGCGCGAATCTCTCTCCCTAATGAGCCTTTGCACTTCATCGAAGGAGAGCTTCTGCAGAACGACCACAGGCTTGACAGCCTTCTTCATGTCCATCTCAGGTTCCAGTCTCTCCAGCCGCACACACGGTTGCTTCCAGCCTTCTGGAATATCTCCTCCTCCGAGATCTTTCCTGATTTTAGGAATGGTGAAGTTATTAAGCACTCCCGAACTGGTGTTTCCACCCAGCATGAACGGAGGAAGCTCTACTGGTTTACTCCCCGACTGAGCCGCATGCTGCGTGCTGGCATCACCATGCCGAACCTCGGATCTATGCTTCTGCCGCGGGGTATCAGGCTGATGCCGGTGTTCTGGAGCGTGGTCATGCTTGTGTTTGAGGGCTTTCGGGGTGACGCCCTCCTGTGGCTCCTGAGGCCAGCGCTGAGCCTCGCTGGCGGGGATGGGCATGCCCATGTAGGTGTCCTCCACTCTGCCCACTTGCTCCAAGCTCACTTGCAGGCCTGGGCGGCTGGCGCTGGTGCCTGCGGCGCTGGCCTCTTGAGGGGCGAGCCTGTGCCCTGCGTTAGCCCCTCCTCCTCCACCTGGAGCCCCAGAGCCTGAACCAGCTGTGCCAGCTGCGCCAGGCTCCTGAGGGTGAGAGTCCTGTTTGCGCTTCTTCAAAGGCTTATCTACAGAGAGAGATCAGATTCATAATTTTTATTATGAAAATTGAGGGAGGTGCTTATTTATGAATATAATTTCAAAACATGATTCAAAAAGGCATAACAGGCCCAATTTTTTTAAGCACAATTTATTCTCTCTTTCTTTTGCTTATACACTGAAATACACTGATTCAGATATTTTTGCTGTTACTCTACCTATTAGACTGCGCAACTGGTTCCAACATAGCTAATAATAAGAAATGTTTCTGAAGCAACAAATAAGCTTATTAGACCGATTTCTGAAGGATCATGTGAAACTGAAAACTGGATTAATGATGCTTAAAATTAATCTTGCTATCACAGGAATAAATAATTAAAAAAATTTAATAACACTTCAATATGTTGCTGTTTTTACTGTATTTATAAAAAAAAAAAAAATGCAGCCTTGTTGAGCGTAAGAGACTTTGAATGACAGTGTATAGCTAAACGGTTTAAACCGTGTTCAGCCTGAATACGTCATGGAAAGGGAGTTTTACGGATGATTGGTTGAATATATTTTTAACTATACATAATTACCTGTATGTTTTCTACATTTATCAGTCAACCTATCAGTTTTGGAGATGTATTTACTGACATCCTGCCTCATACCTTTATCCTGCACCTCTTTAGCACCACGCTCTGTTTCCAAGGCCGCTTCACTTTCCATCCTTTCTATTGCAGCAAGAGCCTCTACAAGTTCTCCTTCTGGATCCGAACCGGGGTACATCCCCCCAAGATCCACCTCTGCTGGCCTGGCTCGTGACTGTCTCAGGATCAGCTTAGTGGGGTCTTTTGACGGCGAGCCTACAATATCATACACTGCAGCCTTATCAGCAGAGTCCCGCTCGCCCTCGTTGGGCTTCAGACCGCGCTGCTTGTCCGGGGAGCCCAGATGCAGTTCTTGAGCCCCATCACAAGGAGGAGTGTAAGGTGGAGATGACTGTAGTATGTGAGACGTGAAACCCGCCCTCATCTGATCCTAATTGTTTTCAGAGAAATACATAGTTAGAACAGCTTTTTAAAAAGTTACTTTTATATAAAGAAAAGCAGTCAACCAATTTAGATTTTTTTTATAGCCAGTATATGTATAAAATGTAGTAAAAAAAAATACATAAGGTTAAAATACATTTCAAATACAGTAGAAAAGTATAGTAAGAATATGTGCATAGCAATTGCTGATAATATTTATTACATAATTACATAAATATTTATTAAATTAGAACCAGAATTATTTTTTTGTAAATTAAACCGATCAATTTAGATGGCAACTTTGTGATTGTTTAATCTTATTATAGAATTACTGAATTTTTACCAACAGTACGCTCTGGTAAGTCTGAGTGCACAGTAAATCAAATTTTTTTGTAAATTGTCAATATAAAGCGGATCTATATTATAGTAAAAATAACTACATAACTGCTTAAATTATATTTATTTTCCTAAAGTAATTTTAAAACGATTAGAATTTAGATGGCAACTTAATGATTCTAACTAACAGTATTTTTAAATTTGTAAAAATGAGAATAAACAGGAAGTAAACATTTTAACAGTGCACTTAGTACAATCTTGTAAGTCTATGCACGCTGGGAATCATATTTTTGTCAAATAAAGACAAGTACGTACCAATTTTACATACAGCACGCAGTAAACATGACTACATGACTAAATTATATAAATTCATACTTGTTGAATGCTGATGGTAGATGAGAAAGTATTGTAGCATTTGCTAATTACTAATAACAAATTAAATGCTTTCTATTTGCGATGTCAAAATAAAAGTCCCATGCTGTCCCTAAAGTCTATGTTGCTTGACTATTAATGCAGAACAGACTTTTACATACCTTATTCTCGTGAACATTTCTCATGCCTCCTGGAATCATCGGGCTAGCTACTGAACCTGGGAAAAACAGAATGAAAGTCCAAATGAGCCAGAGAACTGAGAAAGCTGTCTATCAATGGAAGAGCTTCGGTACAGATCTGCCTATGTGTGCGTCTTCATGCAGACCTTGCTGTAGGTGCTGGTGTTGACTGTATGCTGGAGGGTGTGGGTACTGTCTGTAGCTGGTCGCAGGGCTCTGAGGGGCATAAGGGCTGGGCACTGGGCTGCTCTGCTGAGGCAAAAACCGTCCACCAGAACCAGACTGTCCTGGCACAAAACGCCTAGCATAAGAAAAAGGAAGGGACATGGTCAACAAAGAAGTTTTACTAAGTCTACATGCCAACACTGATTCATAAAAAAAAAAAAAAAAAAAAAAATGAACATCAAGCTATTTATTTGAAATGTTTTTATTAGGAAGAAAACTAAATTTTAAAATATATTAAAAAAGAAAACAGTTATTTTAAATTGCACTGTGTTTTTTATTAAATACAAGCAGCCTTGGGGAGAATAAAAGACGTCTTTAAAAAATTTCATTGTATGCATAGTTTGTTCAGACCTCAAATAAAATGCCACACAAAGAGGATATCATGTGTTTCAGTTATCAAATTATTTATTAAAAGAAAATATTCTTCATCACAAGAAAGAAAATGAAAGTGTAGCAAATAAAATATATAATTATAAAACTGTTTTGTGTCAACATAGGTCTGCACAGTTTGGGGGAAGAAATCTAATTGGGATTTTTCTTATAAAAATTGCAATTGGGAATTAAAATTCAATTAAAAAAAAAATCTAATAATAATCATAATAAAAATTATAAATATCTCTAATAATTACGATTACAATAATTAAAAAAAAAGGTTTAACTCAAACTTTAAACAATCAAGCTTTTATTTTATGTGTAAACCACAGAGGGTCGTTTAATTTTCTATTTTGTTGATTATAGCTGGTTTAGAAGTGCCCCTCATTGCATGTCCAGGAAGATGGCTGGGGCAAAACCCAAACTCGGAGCACATGATGGCTTTAATTGTAAATAACAGCAGTTGTTGGTTAGCTTCGTACAATTAAAACAAACTAAACATGACACAAATAATAATCAGAAGTTAGTCCACATAAAACTTAATTAGAGGCTGGCTCACCCAGAGGGGCTGTGGGACATAGGGGACTGGTAATTGGCAGAGGCTGGACTTCCCTGCATTGAGCCATGTGTGATTTTATACGGCGGTGCCATTGACTGCTGACTTATACCTGGGAAATACAAGAATGTGAACAACAGTCTGGATGAGAAACAACACAGGCAGAAAAGCAACTATAAGAACATTTTAAAAAGACTGTCAAGGGTCCAATGAGGCAGATAAAACCATTACTTTGCTACTATCTAGGAAAATAGTAAATAATGAAATAATACAATCAAAAGGTACTTACAATGAAGTTACAAAACTTTAAATAATAAATATTTATTAAATAGACATTAAATATTTATCTAATAAATTATATTTTTTAATAAATACATTTTTTTATTATTCTTTCATGCATTTTAATGTGCCAATTCCATCACCACATGTTCAAATAATGTATGTTGTCCAAAAGTTTTCTATTTATTTTTAGGCACAAACGGGGCTATTTTTTTATTTGATGTGCTATGCAATAATACTCTAAATTCACACTACACATGTTCTGTCACAACATCAGTTTGTATTGTTTTGTGATGTTGTTAATGTAATGCAGACTTTGCAAAGAGGCTTTTGCTGAAGAATGGTGCAGTGGCATCTGAATTAGACGTGGAAAACATCTCCATTTTACATGCTTTTCATATTACCATAAAACTTATTTTTCGACATACATAACTTAAAACAAATGATTTCTTTCTCCATACCACAGATTATGTGGTAACCTGACAGCAAACTAGCAACCCAAAAGTTAGCATTGTTGCAAGTGCAATCTGTTAAGCTTGTAGTATTAGCGTTCCTGTGGCTCACTGGTAGAGCATTGCGTTAGAAGCAAAAGTTTGTGGGTTTGATTCCCAGGGAACACATGTTAGGTAAAAAATGTTTTGCATAAATCATTAAATGTACAAATGTAATGTAAATGTAATGTATTCGTTTCCCTACATGCTCGGATTGACTCTTACCCGCCTGGTCCGCATACTGGGGAATGCTGGGCGCGGTCTTATTCCTGAAGATGCTGGGGTTCCTAGACACCAAAAGCTGCAGCAGAACTGGTACATCTCCCTCCAACTCATCACTGCCAAGGCTGTCCTTCAGCTCTCTGTGAAAAACATATCCGAATTTAATTTATTTTATAACACCAGATTTTCAGATAATTTGGCTGTGCACTTAAACTGTGCTATGAACTAGAGGATATTAAACTGCAAAAGTCTATGTCTGCATGTGTGAATGAGTGGCAGT
This sequence comes from Carassius auratus, assembly GCF_003368295.1. Taxonomy (NCBI): domain Eukaryota; kingdom Metazoa; phylum Chordata; class Actinopteri; order Cypriniformes; family Cyprinidae; genus Carassius; species Carassius auratus. The sequence continues at coordinate 7,240,050 of NC_039247.1, read as the reverse complement.
TTTGTCTACTACACATTCTTGATGCTTGTGGTGTTTTTAAGCATCTGTCATCTAATTTGAAGACATCAGCATTTCACCATTTAGTTTGATCAAACAGAATCTCAAAGGTCTCCACTACAACCCATTAAAATTAACATCTGTTTTAACTTGAAGATATTATGACAATTATGTAACTACTGTACATGCTGAATGTACTTTTTAAAGGAATATAAAAAAAAGTTGGTCCATGTTTTCCTTTAAAATATAAATCTATTTTGAGCAGCACTTTTAACTGACCTAACATTAAGCCCCACCCCTCAAACACAGATGAGCTAATGACAGCTGAGTATAAGTTGCATGGGGAGCAGAACTCGGAAACCTGTAGGTTTCAGAGCCATAGAGAAACATTGGAAAATTCAAAGCTTTCATTGGTTTGATGGTGTTTATGCTACAAAAATGGAAAAACAATGTGCTTGTGGACTTGTAACACTTTTTCCAGGTATCCTGAGAGGATGGGCAATATAATTTATTTTATTACATTTCCTAAACCCACAGCAAAATGTACCCAAGCATTTACCCCAAATCCCAATGAAGACAAAAACATTCATTTCCTAGTTATCATACTTTCATTAAGTAACAATTTCCATCTGCTCAAGCAGAACATTAATGTAATCTTGCATTTCAGTTATATTACAAACCTAAATAACAAACTGTTCTCACATCATGTACAGTGCTAGTCAAAAACACAAATGAAGGTCTACATTTCAGTGCCTCTCCATATTAAACTGGTTAAAATGTACATTTATTTAATCGTACCCTGCGATACATGAACACTGTTAATCCTGCATGTTGTCATCCGCAATCATACGTGCATTAATAGTTTTATGCATTCATTTGAGTTGCACCATTTTTGATATTTATATTTATTTATCATAAAACACAATTTCTGAAAAATTTAAAATTTAATTGGGTCAAGTTGTTTTATTATGTAATTATAAAGTAATTAAAGATTTATGAGTACAATTAATGGTTCAATAGACTATTGTCTTCAGAAAATGTTTTTTGTTATACTGGTTGAAAGTCTCTTCACATCCCGGTAGCAATCATTAAGTTAAGTGGTTTAAATTTTCTTATCTGTATTTATCAATTCTGTGGAAGGCGTAAGACCAAGAAACGTATGTCCAATCAAAATGCTCAGTCCAAGCATTAACGCATTCATGCACACTGTGCAGACAGAGCTAGAATGGCAGACAAACATTAACAACAACTTCCTTCCTAGTATTGTAGTACTTTTAAAGTTTTCTCGCTGGTTAATGACACATGATGTAGCCCAGCAGTTCCCAATTCCAGTGCTCGCACACATAATTTGCATGTCTCGCTTAGTTCACACACCCGATTCAGATGACCAACTCAAGCTACATGAATGAACTGTGTTCCAATTGATATGATCCCTACACCATGTTCATATTACCTATGGAACCAGTATGCACCAAACCGAATCAGAACGCAGATTTCGGTGCCTCATTTCAGTGCCTCTTAAATGCCTGAGCGATTTGAATTATTTGTCCTGGTTCTCCGAAATGTACACAAGAAGCATGGGCGTCACTAGGCTTTTTTATCAGGGATATAGCATTTGACTCCATAAATTCCGTAAATTTCATCATGAAATACATTTATTAACCTTAGAGTAAGGGAAGCTTGGGAATGAGAGCATCCAAGGAGCGTGTGAATGCTATGGATTTATTTTAAATCTTTTTAATGTTCTTTAAATGTTATCGGTTTTAGGCTTTTTTTTTTTTTAATGGAAGTATAGATTCAGGCACAGGTACCATTTTAAAAGTATAGAATCGATACCCTACCCTAGTGTTCATTGCTCCCTACTCCCTGAGCAGGGGTTTACTTTACTTGGGAACATGGACTGGAATTGGGAGCAACTGATGTGGCCTATTGTAGTAATGTTGTTTCTGGCATTCTGGTCTGTGATGAGCATAAATGCATTTAAGGGGGCGTGGCTTTGGACAGCAATTGCAGGGAGGGTAGGATGTTCGCTTTCAGTGCAAAGGCTAAATGCTAACATTTTCCAAGATCTCCTATTGCACCTTTAATTAGACATTTTTTGATTATTAAAATTTAATTAACCCATTAAAACAAAATCCAGAAAAATTAAAACATGGTGTTTGAAAAAAATAAAATAAAACTGGTTTTATGGGGCATAGACCTGCACGTGCAGAGAGTTAGATTTGGACAGAGCAGGCATAAAGAGGAGTGGTGCATGTAAAGGGCAAACATAAGCAGAAACTCACATGTGCTCCGTGGAGACCTGGCTGAGGCCATTGGCGAGCTGAGAGACCAGAGTTTCATCCCGGCAGTCCATCAGATGGGCCACTTCCTCAGCTACATGGCTGCTGTACAGCAGGCTCTTAGTGGTGGTGCCCGGTAAAGGGGAGGGCAGGGGCAGCTGGTTCAACACTGTACATACAAACAGAGTGTGGCAAAGCTTTCTTAATAACAAGAAGACCCAGGGTGGAAATCTAACAGCCTAAATTGTAGCTAGTGATGTTCTGACTAATATCCCTAAAATCCTCTCTTCAGACATAATTCAGAGTACAAGAAAGCAACTTCTTATAAGCTAAACCTGAAGATAATCCAGATGTTGCAGCAAAAGAACTTTATTTAAAAAAACTGCAATTCTTTCCAACTTTCTATTCAAAGAATCCTGGAAAAAAAGCATCATGGTTTGCATAAAACTATTAAAGCAGCACAACTGTTTTGTTTTTGTTTTTTTGTTATAATAAACAGGCAAACAATTAAACTAAACTAATTGTGGCCTTTTTCTTAGGATTACACTGCATTAAACAACACCAAAGTAACATTTAATCATTAGACAAAATCAACCTATCGTATACATTTAAAACAAAATTCATAAAGACTAACAGAATATCATTTTAGTATGAATATTATTAATTATTATACACTGTATTATTATGTAGTATGAGTTAAGTGTTAAAACATAAAATATAAAAATGCAGTCATTTATGCTGGAAATCAGTGGTTTTTAAATGTACTGTATCATTTCTGGACAATAACCAAAAGAAAATCCTTAAATAACAAATTCATTTACTTAAAATAATGTTGAAAAGTATGCCCAAAGTATGGGATCTGCAAGATTTTATTGCTTTCAGCAAGGATGCTCTGATTGATCAAGAGACAGTATAAAATGCTACTTATATATATATATATATATATATATATATATATATATATATATATATATATATATATATATATATATATATATATATATAGAGATATATATATATATATATATATATATATATAGAGATATATATATATATATATATATATATATATATAGAGATATATATAGATAGATAGATTTATATTTATAAATGCTGTCATTTGAACTTAATGGTTTTCACAAAAATATTATGCAGCACTTTTATTTTAAACAATTCATATAGGATAAATTATACAGTATATGATAAATGGTTTTATCATACCAAATGAAAAATAGCATAAGTCTTTATTATAAATTTTTTTCAAAGGAAACCATTCTTAAGCCCTACAATGACCATTATGCAAAAAGCTCTGCTTCCGACAATCATTTTAATTGAACACTGAATTAAAAATAAATGAATAAAAAATTAGGACAGGAAATATTTTAAAATGAATATCAATATTATTTTTATTCAGTTCATTGCAACAGAATCAGATACAGCTTTTTTGGACTAATTATCCAAATAATGTATAGTCCTACAAAGCTATTATTATCAGAGCATGTGAGCAGAGCATATTTTGTCACAAGAGGGAAGCATTGTTGCCAACTTTTCAGACCCCTTTAGTGACTTTTTTTCCAAAAAAACACCTAGCAACAAATCTATCAACTTCTTGAACAAACCTCATTTAGTTTCTGAGACTGTCCGGTACTGGCGCACAAGCGCGAGGTCTTGTTTTGCCAGCATACAGACACCCCTCTCTGCGTCTGCTCTGTTCAGCAAGCTCCTGACAGCAGCAGCGCTTTCAGTTAAAAAAAGATATTCTGTCGCTTCTAACTTGTACATGCAAATTAATAGCCGACATCACAGCACAGCCATTGTCTTTATCTTAAGTGTTTTTGATTTCATTAGACAATGTCCCGATTATGAATCAAGATTTTTGCGCAGATTAACATCTTAATGGGCTGCGTTTCAGTCACTATTTCATATTTATCCTTTTGTCTGACAACAGAAAGAGTAAATCAGTGAAAACTGTTTTATTGACAATTTGGCTGCTATGAAATACAGATTGTGAGCTCAGAGAGGCAAACAAATATAAAAGGCAATATGAAGCAATGACATTGTGAATATGCTAATTAGCATATGACATCATCTAGTGACATTAAAAAAAATTAATTGGGCATTAACTACTTTCAGTTCAAAGAAGTTGGCAACACTGTAGAGTAGTGTCATTTTACCAGCATTGTCCAGTTCAGTTGAACTACACCACGTTACAGAACAGTAGCACTACTATTTTACTTTTTTTTTTTTATATATATAACTCCGACTGAATTCGTTGCTAGGATGCTTTGAGGGTGAGTGAAACTCAAGAAAATGCTGGGAAATGTGCAGTGCCATATATTTTCAGCTCGTATTTTTGAGATGCAAATGCCATTTCAGCCCAATAATTTTTGGCGGCCAAAATTTTGGTGCACCTCTATGATGCTGTATAAAAAAAAATTAAGAAAATAAAACAAACTCGATATAAGTTGATTTTGAACAATTTATAAACCGTTTAGAACAGATCTATCATAAGCTTTCAAGTATTATAGAAACCACAAGTGTGATTTTAACTTAACGTTACGAGGAGGTGAAGAACTATGCTACCCATATTCCTAGTACAGCCCGACCGATATATCATTTTGCTGATTTTATTGGCTGATATGAGCCTGTCGCAGATATGTTTTTTTTTTTTTTTTTTACACAGTTTGTCCATCAGAGCAGGCTCCATTGTTTGCTCCTGATGACTGTATGGAAGCAGTTTAAGTTTATTAGCTTCAGCTTAAGTCTGAATACCACTGAAACTCTGAACAGCCATATTGCGGTAAAGGCACAGCAGATCTGCACCGGGAAAAAAATAAAATTAAATAAATAAATAAAATAAAATCACAATTTCCACCTTTTCTAGAAAGTTTCTCCTGTGTTTGAAGACAGAGAGAGTGGGAGAGTGTCCAAACTTTTGACTGGCACTGTACTATAATATACACAAAGAATATCGGCCTATATATCGATGTCCTTTTTTACTCCTTAATATCGGTATCGTTACTATATTTTCAGGCTCTAATTCCTATCCATATAACAGTGCCACCAATGCAAAGACATCACTGTTATTAGACAGGTCCCTCTACAAGCTAAAATATCGTTTAAAAAAATACATAAGAATTTTTCATTTTTCTGTTGTGAGATATGAGGTTGTTAATCTATGGTATATGCTTTAGCTGAAGCCCATAAAGTATCACAAATTATGTAATCGAGTCAGTCTACCTTAATACTTAAATATTTGCATATATATGAATAATTTGCAATAAACCAAAAATATGTTGTATGATGTGTGTGTAAATATGTTTCTATAATCATTCTTTAAATGAATAGTTTCTATTACTCCATTGATTTTAATTTGATTATCATTTGCAATTTTTTATGCGATTGTAGCTCCTAGCCTCACTAAAGCCTTTATGTCACAGTCTTGAACCTTTGTTGCTTTGCCCAATTTTCAAATATGTCTTGCTCTAAATCAAGGTTTATAAAGTTGTGATTATGTTAGGTTAGCTCACGGCTTATAACGTTTTAACAAAAACCTTTTTAAAATCCCAATGGGAAGGATGAATAGAAAAAAATACTTCTAGAAATAATGCAGCTGAAAATGTGAATGAGGAGTAGTGTGATGAGTGTACTTACAGTCAGTGAGACCAGCGATCCCAGCAAGGGATGTGATGGGCACATGTGGCATGTCCCCATTCATACTGACGGCTGGGCACAGAAGTCTTACGCACACAGAGTTCCAAAGAGATATTTATACACTGACCATCCCTCACATCCCACTCAATCCTAGGGGAGGAAAAAAAAAGTGTTTGAATGAGGTTGTGACATAGGATGTTGTTTAACATGCTTCATTTGTTTGTTATGGAGTCTTAACAACAATATTGTGAATAGACCAACATAAATCATGCCCTTGCACCAAAACAGACACTACACTTCTAGGAAAAATCCACTCAGACATACTCTCTGTAACAGGTGTATTGATTTCCGTGTACACTAACTGCCACATAGAGGAGCATTAAGTGAGACTCATAACATCTACAACAGTGCAGATAGCCTGATGGACACACCCACTCTGGACAGACAGAGGATGGACCATGTACACACAGCCTTCATAAGATATGCAAACCCAACCCTGTCTCTCTCAGGGGACCAATGACAGCTGGAAGATGGTAAGCAGTGCATAGTAAGCACAAAAGAGCAGATGCAAAGAAGCAGACCTCAAAAAAATCAAACAAGAGCACATTTTACACACATTCAAAACAACATACTGCATCATTGCTCAGATGACAACACATAAGCAGTGTGTATTTGTTTTTATATGCATTTTCAATTATTAAAAAATCTTCTGACATCAAAATAAAATTCTGCATACATTTCCGCATCCGGGCTATTTAATGCATATTAATATTCATGTACAATTTGCATATGAAACTGCATTCGAAATGTAAACACTCCAGCGATGAGCTCTGACGGTCAAATAACTGATGCCAGCCGGTCTATTTCTGTTGCACTGGCCCTTTAAATACCAATACTTCACTTATTTATATTCATGAAACCATTCCCATCACTTGCGTGTAGGTTTTATGACAACAACTCAGCAGCCACATTCACATAATGCATTTTTTCATAATCAAATCTAGTTAGAATTTAAAATCCAACAATTAATGAACGATTTCAATATCTACAGCAATAACACGTTTAAATGTATTACTTAGTGAAAACATGGTGAAAGCGACTTTCAATTGGTCAAGTTCTGAATGCAATTATCTGCCCAATTTATGATATTATTGTCTAAATCGTTAATGCAAATTGCTATTAAAGAAAGTGGCAAGTCATACAATAAAGTAAAGGAACACATCTGTGCAAACGGGGTAACACAAAATGATCAAAAACACAAGTGTTGACAAGTCGATCACCAGAGAGAGGAACCATTCATCCTCAAAGCGTTTCACTGACGTTTATTCAGACTCCAAACATGGCTAACACAGCAAAGTTATGAACACCAGAGATTGTAAATATTTACCATAACAAGCATTCAAGCCGCTTGTGGGTAATCGAGAGACGCTTAGGTGTTATTTCGACTATTAGCAAAGCGTTAGCTCGGAACTTAATAGATTCCTTGCAGTGACTCGCTAATTAGCATTGCTCTAATCTGATATGTGAATTCTTACAGGAACCTGAGTCGCTTGCGTTCCTATTTATTTAACTAACAAATTTAGTTATCTTACATACAATTTTCTGTAAACAGTTCAGTCATTTAGTCTGACTAAACGTTAGCCGCCGCTATGCTAAACGCTCGCGAAAGCTAGTTCGGCTACGCACATCTTTCTATCTTCGTTCGCGAACAAAAAAAAAACACTTTTCGCTTTCCACCGTCCTCTCCTCTCACTGTGCGTCAGGCGACGAACCGTTTTCGGTCTGTGTACAACATATCTGTGTATAATCCGTTTGAGTTCCCACACAAAAACATTCGTCCGTGTTTGTGTCGCGAGGCCTCAGCGAGCTCCCCAGAAGCCTCGGACTCTACGCGCGAGCTCGACGCCGGGTCACGCGCTTCCCGCCACGGGGGCGCGCCGCAGGAGAGCGACTAAGCAGAGCCGTTACGACGTTGGTCTCCTCAGAGCCGCTCCGTCGAGGAAAAAACGAAATGTGGTAACGGAACGCGAAGACGGAAATTGTGACCGGGGTTCATATTTACCTTAGCTTGGGGTAACTTCAAAGAAGAAAAAATAAGGGGACTGTTGGGATGAGAGGTTGGTTGTCGGTCTGCTGTGAGTCTCTGGCTCCCCCTTTCTGCTATAAACAGATCAGCGCGAGCTAGCGGGGTTTGATTAGCCGAGCCAGCTAACAACAAGTCAACTCTATCTTTATCTGGGGTGGGGGAGGTCAGGCTTTCTCTCATCACACTTTAAATATATTTATTAATTGAACCGAGTTTAATTCAGCTCCTTTTTAACTTAACACATCGCCTCAATGTTCGCAAAACATATTTGCTCACGTCTTTGTTTGCCAACAAAAGCCTCACAACTGACGCTTTGTCGCTAGTCAGAGGGAATTGTAGGTTGACCGGAAACACAAATAACGTTATTATTTTCCAGTCTTTTTTTTTCTTTAAATTTTTTACATCAGGTTACGAACAACATGTACAACAAAATTCTTGAGCGATTAAAGTCTTCTTTTTTAAGATATATATATATATATATATATATATATATATATATATATATATATATATATATATATATATATAGTTTTTTTTTTATTATTATTAGTTGGCATCGTCATCATTACATATCATGTAATAGTGTTATTCACAATATTATTTATATTATTTTACAATACACATAATTCAAACATACATATGCATGTATTTATAATATATATTAATGTATAAATCTTTTTTATATATACATTACAGTATTATGCAAAATACTTCAAGTTCATTTTATTTGTATAGCACATTTACAACAGCCACAAGGCTGGCCAAAGTGCTTTACAGAAGAGAAAATTATAAAAACATACAGAAAGCAAACCAGATAAAGCTGTACATTATGTATATAATACACATACACACACACACACACACACACATATATATATATATATATATATATATATATATATATATATATATATATATATATATATATATATATATATATATATACATACATACATACATACAACGTATGATGAATATTAATTCTAAATAACATTGTAAATAACGCTATTACATGATATGTATTGATGTGGATATAAAAAAATCTAGAGTAAAAATGTGTTGTATGACATATACAGTAGTGTGCAAAAGTATTAGGCCAATAGTATTTTCACCAACAACAAAAAATGGTTTAAGCTAGTTATTTCTATCTTTTGCTTTAGTGTGTCAGTAGGAAATATCAGTTTACATTTCCAAACATTCCTTTTGCCACTAATTGTAATAATAAAGTGAGAGTTTTGTATGCAGAAGGAGTCTGACGACAGCCAGTGTTCTCACCTAGGACAAAAGATGCTTTAACAAAAAGGGTGGTCACAAAAAATTCTGATGTGATTTAGTTAATAGAAGTTATTTATAAAATCTATTTATGACATTATTTTAGAAAGTATCCTCATTTTAAACCCTGTTTACACAAGTGGCAAACTTTTAACAGTATTGTTGCTTTGCAGGAAGGTTTCTTCAAGCATTTTGGAGAAATTGGCGTTTATTTTTTCTGGATTTAGTCTGCCTCAGTTTTTTGTTTCTTCATGTAATCCCAGACAGACTGGATCATGGTGAGATCAGATCACTGGCTGCAGTCAGACTCCTTGTGCAAACATAAAATTCACTGGATTCTTACTATTAATGGCAAAATTAATGTTTGGAAATGTAAACCGATATTTCCTACTGACTGAATGTAGCAAAAGAAGGAAAAAAACTGGCTTAAAAACATTTTTTGTTGGTGGAAATACTAATGGTCTAAGACTTTTGCACAGTACTGTGTGTCTATGTATGTGTGTGTGTGTGTGTGTATACAGCAGTCAACAACATTTGAATTGGATCAATCAAAACCATTCATCAAAGCTGTCCTAAAACCAAAATGTGTTTTAGCAGTCTTAATATTCTTGTAGGCAGTGTTGGGTGTAACGCGTTACAAAGTAACGCGTTACTGTAATAATATTACTTTTTTCAGTAACTAGTAGTGTAAGGCATTACTCGTCTGAAAATGGTAATATTATTACAGTTTTCCCAAGCTAGTTACTTGCGTTACATTTGCCAGTAGCACCTTCATCACACACAAGGCACACAACACAGAGAACAGAAGGGGAGGAGGGCGTGAATGGAACAGTGATTGGTCTGGGTTTGGCACGAGGTATCATTTACCATCACTGATTGGTCGACAGCCGGCAGCAGAGCGGCACGCTCAGACAGATGGGGAAAAATGGAAGCGTCAACAACGGCAAGCTCTTTTTCAGAGGAAGGTTCCCAGCAACAGAAAGCTAGTTTCGACGGGTGGAGATTCAGTAATTATTTTGTAGGAGTGCTCCGATCACGATCGGCCGCTCGTTAATGCGCATCTCAGTAAAGCCGGTTCTCTAAAGCGGTTTATTCCATCAGGTGCGTGAACCATATGTTCATACAACCGTGCCAATAAACGCTGAAAATGAATGTGGATTTGCGCATCTTCTCAGTTAATAACGGCTCTGTGTAGTAACAGCTGCTCTATGTGAAATCACGAACCTGATGGAATTAACCGCTGATTAGAGAACAGGTGTACTGACGAGCAGTAATATAAGTGAGTTGTGTAAACAGTGATTTATGTGACTTCAATTATTTCTTATTAAACTGAAATCGAAAAGTAAAAAGTATTTTTTGGAAAAACCACATCCTGGTGTTAGTCTTCATATGCTGCTGAATAGTGTTAACACGGATATAGAAAAATAAGGAGTGCAAGAGATTGATTCCTAATGTCAGTTTATTTTTAATTAATACTACAGTAGTTCGGTTCCCTTTACATCTTTAACTACCCGTTAATTTATCAATTGAATGGGTGACCTATCCTCATTAATAGAGCAAACATTTGCCCCCCCTGAGAGAATTGGCAGGAGCCGCCACTGATAAAGACCCTAAAGAACACTCCTCCTTTGTATGTTCTCCCTCCATCTGATGCATCTCAGGCAATCATAGAGTAATTAAGAAAAAAAGATGTAACTAGTAATATAACTAGTAATATAACTAGTTACTTTCTCCAGGGAGTAATAAAGTAAAGTAAGGCATTACTATTTTTGAGAGTAATATGTAATATGTAATATATTACTTTTTTGAGTAACTAGCCCCAACACTGCTTGTAGGTACTTCTGGATAATATCTTAACCTAGAGCCCTGTCCTTTGAGCCTTTCTGTAGTTTCACTTCTCACCACTGGATGGCGACTTAGTATAACGATTAAGGCCAGCAGCGGGCACACCTGTAGTTTATTAACGACTTTCTTTGGATTTCTTTGTCTTCAAAAGAGAAGTATTTCTGTGTGGCTATATTTAATAAAAGAGCTTTAATACTGTGACTTCCAATAACTAATTAAATGTCATATATATCCTAGTGGTATTCAAGTCCAAACTAAAAACCATTAGTTTTTGTCTAAGTAACTGCATAAAATCATGTAAAATCAAGTAAATGTTAGACTATATTTTAAAATCTTTTTATTTTCCATGCCTATGTAAATAATCTTGTTATATACAGTACAGTATGCACTGACATTCATCGATTGTTTTTAGTTTGGAATACATGTCAAAAATTTTGAGGCTACTGTTTTCTCATTAACTGTTCAGAGCATATCTATGTATAAAAATGATAAGAGATTTTATTATGTTCTGAAAAATGTCAAATTATGCTCATATTCGCCTCAAGACTGGAACAGAAGGACATGATAGAATTGTGTCAATGAGGTCTTGACATGAACAGAGATTAGATTAGACACGCATTCTATTCAAGACGGTAACACCATGTACTTTATAAGTTTAGTAGAGTAGTGAGGGATTGAGAAATTTCAAGGATCAGATAATGACTAATTCTGCAGAACTAGGTTGTGCTACATTAAGAATATACCATTTAACTCCTATAATGCCATTTCAAATTGATTATGTGTTAAAAAAAAATGAAGAAAGATTGAATCCTTCGATTTGAAGGAACTGTTTAAAATTTTCTGATAATGTATTCTTCCTATTTCTTCCTTCATGGGAGCAGATTTGGAGAAATGTTGTATTTCATCACTTGCTCACCAGTGAATCATCTGCAGTGAATGGGTGCCATCAGAATGAGACTCCAAACAGCTGATAAAAACATCACAATAATCCACAAATAATCCATGTCTAGTCCATCAATTAACATCTCTTGTGAAGTGAAAAGCTGTGTTTTTGTAACTTCAAACTGTTGCTTTAGGAAAAATATGAATTCTCTATTTATATTATTGCTTTCTCCAGTGAAAAAAATATCTTGTATCAATAAGGAAAGAAATATGTACAGACATTAACTGATAGACTGGAGTCATGTGGATTATTTTGATGTTTTTATCAGCTGTTTCAACTACCCATTCACTGCAGAGGGTAAAAAAATATGTATGATAAGAATCACTAACCTGTTAAGTGTGCATCCTAAGAACAAAACTGTAATGTGAGCAGGCCAGACCAAAAAAAAGGTATTTCTATATTTCTTTATTTTGTTCAAACTGACAGTCATCTATAAAAGTCTTGAAATAAGATGATTACATCAGTTTAATGACTTGTTTTCAAAAACAAATCATGCATGGTCTGAGTGACTTCACAGATTCCAGCTTATTTTACAGATAAAGGCTGCTGTAACTGTGTAAAATGGAAACATTTACTGCACTATACTGATGTTTCTGGACTCACAGCCTCAATTTCCAACATAGGCTGCCAAGACATCCCATGTGGTTTATAACCAGTTGAAAAAAGCTTATTTTTACCTTTTACTTCTTTTTTTAAATCCTTTGGAATCATTTTGTTTATTCAAAATCAGTTTATTGTCCCAGCACAATTAGAAGCATTGTGAACAAATGATTTCCATAATGACTTTCAGTTTCTCTTGAATTAATAAAAACAAACCTGCATCTAGAAAATTAATCACATTTTGTCTAATGAAATCAAATCTATTCCATTACAATAAAACAATTCAAAGATGACAACAGTGGACCACACATGTCCATCTCTGCTTGAACATCAACACATTTGGATGTCTTTCACAGGCATATAAAAAGATTTGAGATGAATATCAGACTAGTGTCTGACTAAGTCACTAGTATTGGTACCAAAACTCCAGTTTTTCACCAGGAAACAGGCGGTTACATTTTGGTCTCACTGTCACGGATCTTGGCATTATCACAATCGCTCTCCTGAGAAATGAGCTGATATGATTTCTTAGTTTCGATCTCCTCCACTACGGAGTTTCCGATCTCGGGGTCAGTAGCATGCAGCTCGTGACGTGACAGGTGCTCCACGATGCCAGCCCCAATGGAGTCGCCCAAAACATTAGTGGTGGTGCGCAGCCGATCTCTGAAATAGCAGATGAAAACAAACAGATTCATTTTCATGGTGGAAGTATGCTGTGCTTGGTCCAAGTATACCACAACTTCTTATCAAAGTCATCTCCTCATCATGGGGATTCAATCTCTGGGTTACACATCTGGATGTCACATGAGCCTTTTGTTGTGTTCGGAGGGCCTCATGTAGTTTCCGCTTAAGAAAAACAGTTCCTCCATCTTGTGTGTTTTTGCTGACCCATCTTTCCTAGTATAAAGGTTCCTCAGAGTCTGAGGCCTCCTCTAAGCCTCACAATGCCTCTTCTGTTCTGTATGCTCCTTTAACCAGCACATAATCCCAACTTGAATTTAACAACTGCTGTTTTGCTCTGAATGCGGTGAGACTAAAGGTTGCAAGGACATGTTATCGAATATGGGTGTATTGCTCAATGCATCCTTAACTCATTGGAAGCAGACATTGCATGGCCATGTACAGTTAGATTATGTATAATGGAATAGGAAAGATAGTATATGTTATGCTTATACCTGGAAATTTTTCTTAATTTAAGTCAGTAGCTCTGCAAATTAATGGGTCAATTCCTACAATTCTTGCTACTGTATACTGTCCTCCTAAAGTCATTTCTGTTTTTCTTCATGAACTTTTTGCCTTTTTAACTTATCTTTGTTCATTGTCTCCTAGTATGATTTTGCTTGGGGATTTTAATATTCTTATTGATATGCAGGTATCATATCTACAAGGGATTTTTGCCTAGACAGCTTTGGTTTAAAACAATTTATAAATTCTCCTACCCATTTAAAAGGTCATACACTGGTTCTTGTGCGTTGTTTACGTGTAATTCTTCCACTGTGTCTTTATCAGATCGTATGTTGGTGTCCTTTAAAGCTCAGTTGTATTGTAATTAGTCACAAATAATTATTTATCAATATTTGCTAAGAAAGAAAAAAACTCAAAAAATGCCCCAAATAAACATTTAAAAGATTAATTGTCCTTTTAGACAGTGACGTTAATAGACAACACAAATAAAGTGGCCTTTAAAAACGTGAACGTTGTATGTTTTAATTCTACGCCTCTCCTCATTAATTTAGCACATTCTTGTATTCTGTCTGGAATATATTTCTAGCCTCTCCATCACATCTTGCTCTTCAGAGGGATAGTTCACCCAAAAATGAAAATTCTCTCACCATTAACCGACCCTCTGTCATCCCAGATGTTCATGACTTTCTTTCTTCACATGAACACAAGCATAGATTTTTAGTCCATATAATGCAAGGGGACAGGACCACTTCAGAAACCACACAAAGTGAACTTGACGGTCAAGATTAAAATATTGGTATCTGAATTTTTCTTCGTTTCACACAAGACAGTGATTCATTAACAGTGGTTGAATGAGTAACTGTCATATTCTCTTTGTGTATAGTTTTTGAAGTGTCATTTTTGTATGTCCCATACACTTGCATTATATAAAGAGACTTTTTTTTTTCTAAAACTCTTAGTTTGCGTTCATCTGATAAATGAAAGTCATATAGGATGAGGTTGGAAATGGAGTTTTCTTTTAATCCATTTCCCTGTATTTTTATTTATTTATTTATTTATTTTTGGTGTTCCGATGGGTTTCATTTTAATTGTTGCTGTATACATGTTTGACCTGTGCCATTGCATTTTTTTCTTTCTCTCCCTTCATTTTTTTATTGTCTGTCAGAAAAAAAGTACTTCTACTTTTTTAGTACTTGAGTACAATTTAAAGTTGTATTTTTTTACTTTTACTCAAGTATTATTTTGACCAGATACTTGTACTTTTAATTGAGTAAAAATTTCACTGAGTACTTGTACTTTCACTCAAATTTTTTAGTACTTTTTACACCTCTGGTTGAGTATTTTGTTGAACAGATTGGAGTCTACTGAAATCGTAGGCAATGCCCTCTTTAGTCACTTCACGTATTGATTATTGTAACACTTTTCTTTTATGGTCTTCAGCTTAGTACAGAATTCATCTTTAATAATTATTTGCAGAACTCCTATAACTGAACACATTACTCAAGTATTAAATTCAAATTCCAAAACTCCAAATTATACAACTTCAATAAGAATATCCAACCTTATCACATCTGTAGCTCTTTACAGTAAGACACAAAGTTGGATATACAGTAATTATATCAAACTTTATTCACATATAAACAGTACACTCAGGTAAATAAATATAAACTTTATAGCCAATCTTTACTGCCCATTTAGTTTTAAATTTTTAGTAAAATATGTAAATATATCACCCAGCGCTTTATATAAAGTTAGATATTAATTTGTTCAACTTCATCCGCATACAGTACAATCGCACAGAACGAGTACACGATTACTTGAACAGTGTAACAGTGGGAAATCTTGTCTGTTTGTTAAAACTGATGACTGTAGTTCTCCAAATACCTTCTCCTCTACCAGATTAATGTGCAAAATTTAAGTATGGGGAATAATCAACATTTGTCATAATACTTAAAAAAATAAAATAATAATAATACTAAAAATACTCACAGGAACCAATCAACAGCGATGATTAGAGTGATGTCATCAGTGGGCAGTCCTACAGAGGTCAGCACTATCACCATTGTAACCAGGCCAGCCTGAGGGATCCCAGCTGCACCAATGCTGGCTGCTGTTGCTGTGATGCTTTCAAATTATACAAAGCATGCGTTCAATAATCATTTTTGGTTTCAGTAAGATAGATAATTTAATAGTGTGAGAAATCAATTAAATTTAAGGCAAAACACTACAGACAAAGTCACTGTTTGAAAAGCAAAAACATTGAGCCTGGCTTTATTCACCTTTCATATTTTTGTTCTGCAAATGTATGCAAAATAGTGCATTTTAAATAAGACAACACCTAATTTGCATATTTAAACATAACATTTCAGAACACTTGTAATACAAAATGTATAGTCTTAATGTACTGTGATGATATTAGTTCAAATGTTTTTTGGTGTCTTGACTTAACTCAATAAATGTGCTTTTTTGTCCTAACTGTACCTGATGGTCAGGATCTCTCCAAAGTTCAAATCCATGTCATTGACTTGTGCAATGAAGATGGCAGCCAGAGCCTCGTACAGAGCAGTGCCATCCATGTTTATTGTCGCTCCAACAGGCAGCACAAAACGGGTTACACGTTTATCCACATGGTTATTTTCCTCTAGACACCTGAAGGTGATGGGCAGGGTGGCAGAGCTAGGGAGAGATAAATTGTCATTGTATTTAAAACTTGAAAATGTACATGAGAGGAAAATGTTGCAAAATGTTGACAATCTTTTTTAGTGGTGAGTCACAACGGCCTGTCAGGGTCCAAAAGGCACCAAAAATAAATAAATGTTCCAAATGAGAAAATAAACGAACAGCATGTAATGAACAGCATGTGTAAATATTAAAGGGTTAGTTCACCCAAAAATGACAATTAGCCCATAAATTACTCACCCTCAAGTCATCTTAGGTGTATATGACATTCTTCTTTCAGATGAATCCAGTCAGAGTTATATAAAAAAAATTGTCTTTGATCTTTCAAGCTGTTTAATGTCACTGAGCAGGTGTTTCATGCATCAGTCCAAAAAAAAGTTACCATACTTTCCGGACTATAAGTCGCACTTTTTTTTCATAGTCTGGCAGATTCTGCGACTTATAGTCAGGTGCAACTTATTTATCAAAATTAATTTGACAAGAACCAAGAGAAAACATTATCGTCTACAGCCGCGAGAGGGCGGTCTTGCAACTTATAGTCCAGTGCGACTTATATGTTTTTTTTCCTCATCATGACGTATTTTTGGACTGATGCGACTTATACTTAGGTGCAACTTATAGTCCGAAAAATACGGTAAATAAAAAGTGCCCCTCCATAAAAAGAGTCTCACATGGCTACTTATTTCGATATAAGTCTCCTCTTGACTTATATCAAAATCCTTCGACATTCTTCTATACAAATCCTTGTTTGAAACTTCTAATTAGTGACCATTGTTTTGATCTCTCCACTGCATTTCTGCACTCGTGACTTTTGAACAAAGCATGCGCAATCCCAACCTCATACATCATCCGCCCAGAGCTGCTTCCGTGTACAACAGTGAGCTCAAACTACATTAAAGTGATTATAACGTTTTAAATATGGATATTTTTCTTACAAAAATGCATTTATTCACTACAGAAAGCCTTTGTTCACCCCTCGGAGCTCCATGAGACACTTTTTTTTTATGGATGGGCACTTTTTATTTAACTTCTTTTGGACTGATGCACGCAACACCTACTGAGTTCCGTGAAACAGCTTGAAAGACAATTTTTAATATAACTGGATTCATCTGAAAGTCATATACACCTAGAATGACTTGAGGGTGAGTAATTCATGGGTGAGTCATTAATGCATTTCATTTTTTTGAGTGAACTAACCCTTTTAAGCATGTTGTAAAACTCACATGCTCTGCTACTGCAAAATAAATTACATTTACTTGTGTTATTAATGTGAGTTCACAGTTAGTGCTTAATGTGATGAAACAAAAACCAAAACTATCACCATAATACATAGCTCAATAAGTTTCTGGTTTGAATCCGTTTGATGATTCATTTACTGAATATAATTGTTCAGAGCGGCTACTGAATCTACATCTTCTCATTATTTTCAGTGATATCCATATTGAGATGAAGCAAGCTCTGTGTTAAATGAAATATATACATTTTAAATGTATTTCAATTTAAAAGCTCACCTGGATGAGGTACCTAGTGCAGTGACCAGGGCTTGCAGAAGTCCAGCGATGAACACGAATGGATTTTTACGTGTCACAAGGAAGTAAAGCGAAGGCAGTACGATGATTGCATGTATCATTAGGCCAATGATGACTGTGATGGTGTACATGCCCAACTGGCCTCCCATTTCTGATATATCATCCATCTCAACAATTTTTCCAGCAATCAGGAACAGTATGCCGAGAGGAGCGTACCTGAGGTGGGAAAACACATTAGGTATTTATTACCGTTACAGAAAAAACCTAGGATTATAAAGTGTTTTTCTATGGTCATGTTTTGTCTCGTGTCTATGTGTAATAATTTATAATATAACAGCACAATATCTGACAGTTGTTAAGGCATTTTTATGATTCAGTTTCATCAATTCTTTTTAATCGAGTCAGTAAAAAAAGATTCACACAACAGATTCAAACTCAACCGTGAGTTAGCAGGTTTTGAATCAGATTCATTCAATCAGTGAATCGTTCAGAACCGTTTATTGTGATCACAACTGACTTCCTTACTGCATGACATGTCGTTTTTTCGGCCCCGTCAGATTCTAGATGAACCGGGAACCATGCTTTGATGTTTTTATGCTATTAAATCTTCTTTGTGTGTACTTTAACTGGCAAGAACTAGCATAAATATTCTTGTGATATTTATGACACAAATACAGTCATGATTAGCAGAGAGTGAAAGCATGAAATTAGGAACAAATGTATAATAAAATGAACTACAAAAGCAACCAGGTTTAAAGTTACAACTTAAGTTGTTGTGGTCTTTACTAAATTATTGAGTTATTAAGCATTTTTTGTTCATGTAGAGACACAAATTGAAATTCTGACTGATAAATTGCCATATACAGTATATTAAATATACTGAACCTATATTAGGTTGCCATTTAAACTGTCAGTCAATGCTAACAATTCATTAAGATTTTAGACCATTTCTAACTGCAAAATTAATGAAAAGATTGATTTCTCTGTTGGTTTCTTAGCAGAGTAATTCATTATTCCATTATTTATTATATAAGTGCCAATTTTTTTTACTCTTTCCTCCAATTTCATAATGTTTCAATTGCTATTGTTTCAGTTAGTCTGAAATTATAACCACAAAAACAATCTGGCGGGCCATGACCTTGTTTATCATATGGTTTTCATGAACTTAAAAAAAAAAAAAAACTCTGTTTATGAACACCAAGTTGGTAATGTGCTCAAAGCTGAAAACTTTTCCACTCTAAATCACTCACCACATGATAATGGCAACAAGCCTCATGATGGCTTCATTAAGACAGTCAAAGAAATCCCGTAGTGGTTGACCCTGTTCCTTCATGTTCCCAATGATGAAGCCAAAGCACATGGAGAAGACCACGAGTCCAAGCGCGTTGATGCCATTAACCGTTCCCAGCACTGGTATCACCTCCTCACGTTTGAGTTCCTGCGACCCGTTATTCAAACTGAACAATGTCTCGTTTACCAGAACTTTAACTGTGACCACTCGCTTGGCATATTGAGTTTTAAACTGAGGAGGGTATAGAGAATAGAAACAGTAACTTGGTTGTGTTTATCAGCTAGATTTTTTGTAGTACTTGTGCATTAAAAACTCGTTTTAAAACATTACCTGTTGCGTACATGCTTGCACTAAATTAGGAGGAAACATGTTTCTGTTAAAAAAATATGAATATAAAGTTATAAAAAAAACAAAAACAAAGGTAATACAAATTTTAATTAAATATGAACTTCATACCTGATGAGATCAAGGAAGGCATCTGCTGGACTGACTTGTTCTATCTTCTCCTGTTTGGTGAATTCGTCTTTAGAGCCTCTTCCCGGGTGGATGATGAGCACCATGACAATCCCGATGAATACAGCGATGATAGTGGTGGTGGTGTAGTAAACTACAGCTCTCATACCCATCTTCCCTGAAGCTCGACTGTCCAGAGCAGCCATACCTGCACACAGGTGACGTCAGACTCCAATATTATAGTAATGCCTATTATAATGCATATAGTGTCTATAGTAATGAAGAAATCCCCTGATAGCAACAGCATATATTTGAAATACAGTGACAGACACATGCTCATTCTACACTAGAGTTCAAAAGTTTAGGATTCGTAAGATTAACTAACTATTGACTATGACTTTTGCCTCAACAAACTCCTCATTTGCTGCTTATTAATAGTTTGCATGGTAGTTGTTAAGTTTAGGTATGGGCTACGATTAAAGCTGCAGTAGGTAACTTTTGACGCTCTAGCGATTAATAAACAGAACTGCTTGCATCTTGCGGAAGAACATTGTAGCCGGAGCTACTTCTCTCTGTTTATGTCTATGAAGAATCACAAAGGTACTGGGTTACTCCGCCGCAGTACCCCCGAAGCAATCTAAAATAGTCTGAATATAAACACTTATTATAGGTGCACCCTAGTGATTCAGGACAAGCTAAAAACACGGTTTGGAAAATGGATTCATGGTGTACTCGCTTATTATATACATTTTTCTACATTTTGAACACAAACAAAATTATGGAACGCGGCTCTGATTGGTTGTTTTTTACCGGGAGCGGATGGCTTTCTGCAAATGGCAATAGGACACTGGGAGGAGCCAGAGGAGCTTGATTTTTTCACCGATTATCGGTCTCATATTCTACTGTCAGGACATAATGTCAGGTTTAACAAATATGTAAAAAATATATTTTTACAAAAGCTACCTACTGCAGCTTTAAGTAGGGCTGGGCGAGATGGACACAAAAAATCATTTTCTCTGTATTTTTGGGACGATTTGCGATATCTTATATATATCTTGGTATTTTCATTTTTGTAGTAAAAAAAAAAAAAAAGAAATCTGTAATTTAATATCTATCTTTTTCACTTACCCAATGTTGTCCAATAAAAGAACACATATTAAAGGCTATGAAAACAAATAAAGTTAATGTAACCATGTAAGCCTTTATATCGTGAAAAAAAAGGGTTAAAATCACATTACATTACAATCTAAAAACAAAAATAAGGCTTTTAAAGCAGAAGTTAAATTCACTAAACTAAAAATGAAAATAAATGAGAACAAAAGCACAGAGTTGTGTTAGGCTATTTGGATTATTCCATTGCAGTCTCTTTACAGTCAGTGCTATCATAAAAATAGACTTACTTGTGTGATTATAATTATAGCGTTCCTGTTTAATTGAGCTTTGTCTGTTTGGCACACATGTGCGAGGTAGTGCTCGTTCACTGAAGTTTAGTGGAGAATCCCAGATCAGAAGGCTCATGCACTTCTGACGGAAACATTTTAAATATTTTCTTATTTTCCTTTCTTTTAAACGTATGACGGGTCATTTAAACTACTGCGAAACTAAATTATGTCTTACCAGTTTTTAAAGGCCTTAATGTGAAGCTTGCCGCATGTTAAGAACAAATTGGATTAAGCACTTTCTCCGCAGCAGCTCAGTCTGTGTCCTCAGCTATATTTTTCAGATGCTGTCGTATTAAACTACTGTATATCGATATAAACAGTATTGCCTCATATTGAATCGCTTATAAAGAAAATATCAATATATCATACAAACTCGATATACCGCCCAGCCCTACGGGATCTAAAATGTGGTCATGCAGAATAAGGTATTTGTAATAAAGGGCTACCCCTTGAAAATGAACTCTTCGGAACCCTCCCGCCTGTGTTCATGATTTGGAATGTTCCAAAACGTTCTGCAGTGCAGAAAACAACACAGTATTTAGGCTGGATGTGTATATGTGTTAATATAGACTTGAAACGCATCTCAGGGAACATGTTTGTGCTTGTTCACCTGATGATTTAGGCGTGTGAGCTAGACACAAAATGCAGTACTGCGATCATTTTATAGAACTAAGATTCATATTTGTATCTATATTATATTTATATTGTTTAATTCATGCTAAGTTCTCTAATATATAATTTACAAGGCTGTTACTTAAGAGTATCGAAGTGGTGCTTTAAAGATCTGTTAATGTCTATTCATTCATTTATTTATATTTGTATAATGTTTTATATTTACAGAACCACACACATCTTTCCACAATAACTCACCCTGATGTACATCCCTGGTGTGAGACCTAATATTCTGACCGGACATCCTGTAGCCGTTCAATAAATCAGAATCAGACTTAGACAAAAGTAGTCAGCAGTTTTCATAGTCTTTCAAACAGGATGTGTAGATTACTACAGACATGTCTCACCCAGAAAGAGAAACCCATGCTGTGTGAGCAAGGAGACGAGTTAACCCTCCATCCTGCGCAGAAGACTTTGAGCCCAGTGGAACAGGGTCTGATCGACAACAATCAAGGTCTGACAAGGAGTACTGACAAGCATCAGAACATTCCGAATGGATACTGAATGACCAATGAAAGTGAAATAGTGAAAGTCGTGACATTTGCCAAGTATGTTTACCCATACTCTGAATTGGTGCTCTGCATTTAACCCATCCCAGTGCACACACACACAGAAGTGTGAACACACACCCGGAGCAGTGGGCGGCTATAGATCCAGCGCTGAACTGGGGGTTCAGTGCCTTGCTCAAGGGCACTTCAGCCATGGGTATTGAGGGTGGAAGAGAGCTCTGTTCATTCACTCACTCCATCCCACCTACAACTCCTGATCTCCACCTGACTCGAACCGGCGACCTTCTGCTAACTAGTCCAGCTCTCTGACCATAAGGCCACAGCTGCACCTTAATGGGACAGTACTTCTGAGAAGCTGAGAGAGGAGAATGCAGTATTGCAAAGGCAAGTGAAACAGCTGCAAGAGCTTACAGACATGTTAAAGGAGATGTAGAGGGAGAACCCAGCCTTGCATCAACAATCCAGCCAGTTACCTGAAATCATTTCAGCATTCCAAGAGATGCATCAACTGAATGCTGCACTTTGGCATGAGCTTCAAAACTTGAAATCAAAGCGGAGATCTCCACCTGAGTCAGTCACTACACCAATGCCATCACCACCCTCTCTACAAGCGGACCATAATTCTGCATGCTGAAGTGCAGAAATTAAGACTTGTGGTGGAGCAAGAAGACCTTGTACTCCGTACAGTGAGTAAGGATACCCAGGTCATTCACAGGGCGGCAGTGACTTTTACTCTGTCCCAAACTGTTCACCCCAGCAAAGCTTACAAAATCTGTAATGCCTTCACAGCCAAACACTCGGTCTGGCAGAACATACACACCCAGTCAGTGTCCTGCAATGGAAATGTAAGCATCTTTCAGGGTTACCTCTACAACAGCTGGACAAGGTACATCCTGTTCTTCTGACTGGCTCTGACTGCCCCCACCTCCTTACACCAATAGAACCAGTCCAACTGGGGCCCCCTAGCGGGCCAGCAACAGTAAGAGCACATCTAAAAATGGACACTGCAGGGTCCAATTGAAAAATTGAGCAGTCATCTTTCCCCTGATCAATGCTTCTTCATCTTGCTGCGGCCTGTCAATGACCTTTATGCAAATGTGAAGAGACTGTGACAAATGGATTTTCTACCCTACCAGAGTGAAAAGGTGATCATCAGGTCACGCCAAGACAAAGATTTCATTCAGCTTCTGCAAGAAAACACAGTGGGAGTGGAGATTAATGGTGTCTATTGATATGCCACTCCTCTTCTACGTTTCAAGACATGCCTCGTCTCTACACACCTAAGGAAGCTGTCTTGCCTCAGTTAAGGGGAATCGAGAAACCGCTGGAAAGAGACCCTGTTCTAGCTGCAGCATACCAAGAGGAGCTGACCAGACTAGTACAAGCTGGGTATGTTGTCAAACTTAGTCAGGAGCCAAGTCAAAGGAAGCCTGGTACACCCCACGCCACATTGTGCAGCATAATGGGAATAACAGAGTGGTCTTTAACTGTTCATTCTCATTTCAAGGGCATAATCTGAACAAGCTCCTGTTACCTGGTCCAACACTCAGTCCATCTCTCCTGGCAGGCCTTCTGCGTTTCCGGGAGCACTCTGTTGACATCAGTAGTGACTTACGTAGCATGTTCCATCAAGTGCACCTCTTGCCGCAAGATAAACCACTGCTGAGATACATCTGGAGAGACATGCAGAGAGACAGAATCCCAGATATCTACGAATGGCAGGTACTGCCTTTTGGGACCATTTGCAGTCCATGTTGCACCTTGTTTTCTTTACAGAAGCATGTTCTAGATCACAGTCAGATTCCTGTCGCTTAAAGGTGTTTGTGGGGAAAAGAGTGGCAAAAGTACAGGACTTGACTATATCTGACACCTGGCGTTATGTACGGTCATCCATCAACCCAGAAGATGCCTAGAGGAAAAGAGGAAAGTCTTTCTCTGATTTCAACAAAGACAGCAGATGGAACCAAGGCTTAGCATTCCTCAGACAAAAAAAGACCAGACAGCTGGCCAGAGATGCCACCATTAGCCCACGTATGTCAAGACGGTGAGCTAAAAGGGTCAACATTTTGTGGACTGTTAACCTCTGCTCTGTCACTGTCAGATCCTCATCAATTTTGCACCTACAGTGACTACTTAAATGCTCCTATACAACCATCAGCTAAAATCTCTCCCTCCATTGCAACTGCAGAATACTGTATAGAAGCTGAGCTCACAGCCCTCCGACAGACCCAGGCAGAATCATTCCCAGATGAGATATTGTACTTGAAATTGGGTAAATCTCAACCAAGAAATAGTCGACTGCTTTGCCTAGACCCCGAACTAGATATCAGCACAAATCTCATTTGGGTTGGTGGTCGCCTCCTACATATCAGTCAACTAAACGAGGATACCATTTGTCCCATTGTCCTTAACCCACATCACCCGCTCACCAAACTAATTATTAAAGACTACGATGACCATTT
Organism: Carassius auratus; assembly: GCF_003368295.1. NCBI lineage: Eukaryota > Metazoa > Chordata > Actinopteri > Cypriniformes > Cyprinidae > Carassius > Carassius auratus. Next base: position 7,215,149 of record NC_039247.1, on the reverse strand, counting down.
GCATCACTCTGGAACAGAGAGGGTGTTTGAGGATCTCAGAAGGAAATACTGGGTATGAAGAGGATGAGCAGCACTTCAAACATCACCAACGCCAATGTGCTGAATGCCAAAAATGGGTGGCTAAACCGCATCCTCAACCTGTCAGGTTGAGAATTCACCAGCCAGTTCTCTTTTCAACAGAGATAGACTGCTTTGGTCCCCATCTCTAAAGGTAGGACGGAGAAATGAGAAGTGTTGGGGGATCATCTTCAAGTATGGAAAGTGATTCATTCCTGATGGCCCTTCGTTGGTTTATTGCTCGATGAGGGAAACCCCATGAAATCCTGTCAGACCAGGGAATTAATTTCAAAGGTGGGGAAAGGGAGCTTCAGGATGCCTATGCTGCTCTTCAACCTGAGCTCCAAGCTCAACTTACAAGCCAGCAAATCAGGTTTATGTTCAATCCACCCAATGCCCCACGTTTCGGTGGATGCTGGGAACAGGTTTTCCCTGGGAAGTATAACAGAGTCAGATCAGCTGAGATCTAAGTGAAGGACAGAACTTACCTAAGGCCAGGGACCAAGATCATCTGCTTACCTCCTTTGACCGAATGATATTACAATACTTAGTATGGCCTTTCCTGTTGTTCAAATTCACCTTGTGAATTTGGGGGCAGCTGTCATAAAGACCACCCCTCGAAAGTGAAATCTTCCTGTGTTATTTGTTTGATAAGAGTATTTAATGTTATATTGTATATTAAGCTATAATGCGTAGACTTGTAACACATCTCAGGGAACATATTTGGGCTTGTTCACCTGATGATTTAGGCGTGTGACCTAGACACAAAGTGCAGTAGTATGATCATTGCATAGAACTAAGATTCTTATTTGTATCTATATTATATTGCTTACTACATGTTAAGTTCTCTAATATATAATTTACAAGGCTGTTACTTAAGATTAGTCAAGTAGTGCTTTAAATATCTGTTAATGTGTATTCATTCATTTATAAATATTTGCATACTTTTTTTATATTTACAAAACCACACACATTTTTACACAATAAATCATACTGAAGTACATCCCTGGTGTGAGACCTAATGTTCTGACCGGACATCCTGTAGCCGTTCAATGAATCGTAATCAGAGTTAGATAAGAGTAGTCTGTAGTTTTTCAGTATTAATATGTGCTTTATAAGTAATAATAAACAGCCAATATGCCAGTGATATCCATGGTAATAAACGACTAGTTAATAGTGAGAATTGATCCTCAAAATAATGTGTTAGCTATTTTTTTAATGTTTAATGCTGATGAAGGCTGCATTTATCTGATCAGAAATAAAACTGTAAATTTTGATAACATTTTTACAATTTAAAATAATTGTTTTCTATTGTAATCTATTTTAAAATGTAATTTATTTCTGTGATTCAAAGCTAAATTTTTAGCATCATTACTCCAGTCTTCAGTGTCACATGATCCTTCAGAAATTATTATAATTTGCTGACTTGCTACTCAATAAACATTTCTTACTATTACAAATATTGAAAACTGTGATGCTTAACATTTTTCTGAAAAAAAAAAATCTTATAGGAAAATATAGTATAGTATGTAGGGTAACACTTTAGTATAGGGTCCAATTCACACTAATAAGTAGTTGCTTATTAGCATGTCTATTATTAACATATTGGCTGTTTATTAGTGCTTATAAAGTACATATAATGCATGACATCTATAATCCTACCCAATACCCTAAACTTAACAACTACCTTATAAACTATTAATAACCAGCAAATAAGGAGTTAATTGAGGCAAAATTCATAGTTAATGGTTAGTTAATAGTGAGAATTGGACCCTAAAATAAAGTGTGACCGTATGTAGTATTGGAATAATGTAGTGACCTCTCTTATATTTGAGTTTTTTGGCAGATTTTCCTTCACACATCAGTCAATAGTTTTAAAGGAAGTACAATTTATGATCGTCTACAAAAGTAATTTAAGTCGGAGCTTTTAGACCAAGCATAAAATCAGTCAAATTTAGTGTGTCTAATCTTTTGATTGGAGCTGCAAAGAAAGAAAGAAAGTCTCTACATTGATGCTCAACAACAATAGCTTGTATAGCAGTCAGACAGTATATTTCCTGAAGGTCACGGACCACGACTGCCATTCAGCATTTCTCTCTATAGGACTGAAACAGCCATTGTATTGAACCATGTATGTCTTCCATTATTGTGTATGGTGTATGTGTGTGTGCATGTGCGATCCTAAGTAGTGATCTCACGGCCCCCAACCCCATAAACCCCCTCAGGTTTACACCCCACAGTGGCCTGGGAACCTTCAGCACAGGTCATGTTCTTGTCCTGCTGCTCTCATTAGTTCTCCTCTCCATGGTAACAATGATTTCCCCTGCATGAGTCTTATAAAGTCTTATTCTCCTATACTACAGAGTAATTACCTCACATACACACACACACGCACACACACAGTCTTCAAAGAGAAATTGTGTGTGACTCTCACAAAGAAACTTTCTAATGAGAGCTTACTCTCCGTGGCCATCAGTGAACAGCCAGAATTTACTGATAAACTATGAATCATGGTCCATCAAGAAACATTTTGAGCTCTGAACTTAAATATGAAGATGCAGCGGGTGATTTGAGTAATTTCTACAATTTTGAGGAAAGGCTTGGTACTACTTTCTAAGAAACTTGGCTTATGTTTTTTACATAGTGGACAAAACCAGATTCAAACCATCTCTAAAGGTCAGCATATCATAGATTTAAAGGTGGATTATATTAAGCAAACTAGAATCTCACTGACTAAGATAATGGTTGTGGGCATAATGATAAAAGTAGCTGAATTCAGTCACTATAAAATAATTTGACAGATCTTCAAATTAGTGTCACTGGTCGTCTCTAAAGTTTGTCCTTGTTTTGTCTTTAACAGATTTGGTTGACCCCATGACATGCTTTAATACACCACGTGTGTGTGTGTGTGTGTGTGTGTTTATGTTTAGAGTGTTTGATCTGAATGGACCTCTCCGGTGTCACTGTGTGCAAGACAGAGCAAGAAAACAGCGTACATGTGAGAAGATCTTTAAAGACAGCTGCTATTATGTATGTTGCAATAAGTCAATATTAAACTAAAACAGACTCTATTTACTTAATACACATTTCTGGTCCTATTGTAAATTACATTCCAAAGAAGTCAACATTATTCCAAAGAAAAAACTATTTGTTTTAATCATCTTTTATCAAAATGTAATAATGTGCTCCACCTCTTTCCTTTTCTGAGGGAATCATGAATATCTTTTACTTTTTAACCCCTTCGCTCCAGCCATCGGACTCCATTCTGGTATATAACAACCACTTTTCACAATCCGCTCTATTTTTTCTATATAAAATCAAGTCATAGTTTTTCTTGTTGAATATCATGTTTCACTCGTGTTGGTGAAATAACTTGTGAATGCTTTTTCATGTGGACTTTATAGCATAAAAGCAGCTGTTTAACTATCAAAGCATTGTCTTTTTTATTCTTTATAAGCTGTTTGTTCAATAGGCAATCCATAAATCTGTACAGCTGCCATCAATCTGCCTGGAAACTATCTGCAGCTTTATTTGGAAAGCAGCAAATGCTATTTATACAGAAAGTGTGTGTGTGTGTGTGAGAGACAGAGAGCTGACTGAAAGGAGCCGTTGTTCATTTCTCTGTATGGTCACTTTGACCTCTGACCTCTTGTCTGTTTGGAAAGCGAGCATCAAAGCACTGACCCCACACACTCTCACCTGCCTCTGTTTCTTTAAACGGGTTGTACCCCTTAGAGAACCTATGCTAACCATCCTTAAGATTTATTTTGAAGCAAAACAAGCCTAGAAGCTGGAAGAGCCATGCTGAAGATCTTTTTAAAACTATTATATTCTTAGGCGTATATGGTATCTTTAAAAGCAATTTGCAAATACATTTACAGCTGAAAAATCATTACAGCATCATGTGCTTATCTCAGACTCATGCAGTTCTGGCTTTAGCTGGCAGAGTTGCCCATGTCTGGTCAGTGCCTGGTGGCACCGTACCTGTAATTAAACTGGACACCAGCAGGGGGAGCACCAGCATCTGCAGCATTCTCATCAGCAGCTCTCCGGGGAAGGAGAAGTACTTCACCTGTCGATAGGACATCTTATACGGCCGCAGTCCGAATCCCAGAATTATACCTGCGAGAGAAACACACATGCAACTTTAATTGGTCTGTAAAAAATACTTTTTCCATTTAGCTTTTTTTTTTTTAGCTGGAGTGTTTATGGAACGTTTGTTATGCACTAAAACAGGAGACGTAAAAAATGAATGTCATGATTGTAAAATATTCTAAGTGTGTAGTACTCTGTGTGTTGTCAGTGCTAAAGTCAGAGCATGATACTGTCTTTATCAGAACCAACCTAAAGAAAAGCTAATGGAATTTCTATCACAATTTGGATAACCCATATTCTTAAATTTTTGTACTTTTGTTCAATTGTATGCCATTTTTACTCTCTTATTTACTTGAATTTTTTTAAAATGTATTTATTTTGATTCAATTTTAAATATTCTATTGTAAATCTAAAATTGTGTGTGCTTTTCCTTTTCAGAGTAGTAGACACACACAATCATCTCCATATCATCTCACCAACGATGACGGCAAGGATTGTGAGGATGACGAAGGCATTGCGCATGAAGCAGCCTTTGACGTCATCAGTGCTGATGTTCTGTACGGTGTTGCGCGCCCGCTGTGAGCGCTCTGTGATGCCGTCCCGCAGCTGCTGTACTCGGCTGCGCTGCAGACGCGTCTCGCCGTTACTCTGAGTCATGCCTGGAGGAGGCGCCACACCGGACACACCACACACCGCTGGACGATCAACAGGAAACACTCCGCTTCAGGTGATAACTGCAGAGAACAACATGCAGGTCACCTCTCTAATACAAGAGCCAAGTAATACGAGTGGTAACTAGATTTTTACATTTTCTGAAGAAAATATGAGTGCACTAAAAAAAAATTGGTGTAGGTTTTACATTGCAACAATTGTTACATTTACTAGTAAATTTTACAAAGAATTACAATGAAAGAGCAAGTAACATTGAATTAAATTTTAGAAAGTAGATATACTGAAATAGTATTTTCTTGTAATAAAAATACTAATTTACAACATAAAATCATTTTTACAGCATAGTGTTTATGGTACAAAAGTTACCGCAACAGTTCTAGGATGTGGTGAGGAGATGCTATTGTGTTTGGATCACTATACTGTACAAATTATTTTTCATACTTAAAAAAAATTACTATTCATTGAAGTAAGCTTTCCAAGAAAATAAAATTTTATTATTCTTTTACTTATTTTTATTTATTTTTTTATTTAGGGTGTTACTTGCTTTTTCTTTGCAGTAGATTGTGGAATTTACAAGCAATTTCTGTGTGAAAATTGTTTCTACACCATATATATATATATATATATATATATATATATATATATATATATATATTTATTTATTTATTTTATTTTTTATGGTAGGTGTTTGCAAATCAAATGAGATTAAACGATCGAATTTTAGCTTGCATTATCATCCATCAATTGAAAATCATGAATCACATCTTGATGAAATGTAATTGCAAGATTTTATATCAACTCTGCATGTATATAATAGTAATAGTAATAATGTTTTTTTAACAAACCACTAACCTGAAGTATGAACAACAATAATAAAGATTCTAGCCTAAAACTAAAACACTTAAAACAAATCTAAACTGTCAAAAAAATAAAATAAATTCAGTGTGCATTTTACCAGAAAATATTGTTTCACTTTTTCTATTTTAAAATTGTACATTTAATTAAACTCAATATTTTCTCGAATTATTTGTGATATTTACAAGCTATTTCTTATTGAAAATTGTTTCTACACCAGTAAAAACAGTTTTTATTATTATTATAAACTCAATTCAAGAACCTTTCAGTGAATAGTTCTTAAAAAGAATATTTTTTTTCTCAGTGTGAAAAACGTTTGATAATCTAAAGAACATTTTTCCACTATGTGCAATAGAAAGGTTCTATGGATGTTTAAGGTGTCTCCTGGAACCAGTGACGCTAATAAAAAACCTTCATTTTGAAGAATGTAGGATTTAAATTCTTGGATTCTATTTTTTAGATAACTGTTACATATCCAGTGTATCCAAATGCATGTTCATTTGAGTCAGAGTCCCTCTCGGTAATGACTTCTCGTACGGTTTGCAAAGATGCAGCCACAATGCAAACATATGTCACATTGATTTCGTTACAAGTGACATGAGCACAGGTCTCTGAAGCTCAAACACTTCTGAGTACTTCTGCTATCTTTCCACGTGTGCTAGGATCACAGCCAGACCAAACACTGCTGCTCTCACTCTCACACACTCCGACCCACATGGTCTGAGAAAACTCCAACATTTAGAACAAAAACATGTTACTCACATCAAATACAGGATTCGGTCCAACCCTTCCTATGCCGAAGATCCTCTACGATGCTGAGAGTCTGGAGAGAAGTGTGTACTTAGAAAGAAAGTTGCAAGAGTTTAGAAGGAACCGACACTGTAGGCATGAAGGGTGTGAGTGAGAAGGACAGGGGAGAACCAATAAGAGTGGAGGGAAGATGAGAAGGGGCGGAGCATGCTGAAAGAAAGAAGCTCTTTCACACACTTCAGAGAAGGAGGAGCTGCCAGCGTCAATGTGGGAGGGGCTTTAGAAAGAGCTCCTCCCACTTTCGATCAAGAGATGGAGGGAAAAGCATGTGTTTGTTTTCAAGTAGCATCCACATGGTCTGAGACCACTCTGTGTGAAAAATTAATAAAAATATAAGGTGTGACAAAAAACTATTTTGATCACCTAATATGAACATCTTTGAGGTGCTCTTTGAATTGTTTTAAAAAGTCATCTGGAACATGATAATCAGGTCTTGTACCAACTTGTGGGCACTACTAGTAATCATAACCCGTTTCACTACCCATAGTCTGACATATTGAGGCAAGAGAGGTTTCCAACAGAAAAACAAATGTAGGAGTGACGTGATTTTATCTATCAGGAACTGATTGGATTGTGAAAAATGGTCATTACATCAATAAATGGAGACAAGGTCATCTGAAAGTCAAAGTTGTGGGGCTTGCTTATTTTTTTTTTTTTTTGCTATACAAAACGTTTAGTTTGTATAGTTTATGCATGATTGTAGAAGTTTAGAAGTGAAAAAATCCATGTGCTGTGTGAGCAAACATTAAATATATTAAATATAAGTTAAATGTCAACAACATTAAAATGTTGTTTGTTTGTTAACTGTTTTAATAAAAAAAAAACAGAGACCTGACTGAGCAAACATTAATTATATTTTACATTATTTAAATTAAGGTTGTTCATTAAAAAGTATTTTAAAAATGTTATATGTAATACGTGTTTATTGCTGTAAAAGAGCTTATATGAGCAAACATATATAAGTTTTATTTATTTAATTTTTTATTTAAGATATGTTCATTAACATGTATTCCATAACATTAAATATAATTTACATTTTGAAAGTTTAAAAAAACGTTATATTTTTATTTATGCAATTAACACGTTTATTGCTGTAATGAAAAAAATGTGGATGAGTGGCTTGTATGGGCAAACATGAAATTTATTTAAAATATATTTTTTTGAAAGTGTAATACATATTACTTTTTTTAATGCTTTGGTAACACTGTGCTATGTATTTCGGTCATGCAAATAAAGCCAATTTGAAATTAACTGAATTTAATCTAATATGATTTAATTTTTAATTCCAGCCCTTGTTTTCTTGTGTTTCTGAAAACTTTGTCTTTGCCCATCCATTTGTCACTTAAAACTTGTAAACGAGCAAAATGGGATCATATAGCACATTGTGTGGTTTTGTTTTTGGCGCCCAGTGTGACTGGAGTGAAATCTGGCTCTCTTCTCCAGGAAGTCAGTGCTTCATCACACGCTCGGTGAAATGGGAACCTCACAGAGGAACTGTCTGTGCTATAAGAACAGAGTGAAAAGATTAAGGTGACAGTTAAAATTTGAATTGATATGAATCTTTTAAGACTGAATAGTGAGGAAACACTGGTGCTTTAAGAAAGTTGCACACAATAAAGAGTGTGTGTATTCTCCTGTGTGTCTCCAAATCCTCAATGTTACTTTCAACACCTTTTCAGCAGCCTCTGCCTCACCTGGAGAGAAACTAGCTCAGGTGAGCAGAATAACCCTCCGCACGGTCTGCTAAAAGCCCTAAAGGGGCTCGTTACAAGAGATTGGGCAACCCTGAGTGCCATTATTAGTTTTTTCACAATAATGTTCAGTAAGCTGATTCTACAATGCTTGTAAATAAAGTTTTAGAAACTGAAGCGTGTTATCTTCTCATGTTATAATACTTTCTCCTATCTCAGATTGTTATTAGAGACACTTTTAAGTGGGTTGTTGGTTAATTTACCTTTGTTTTATTTAAACACGTTAAATAAAATACTCTAAAAACATTGAATATGAAATATATGATTTTAAAACTTAAATGAGTGATTACATGAAATTCTATAAAGCTGTATTATCTAATCATAAAAGCCAAACAGTTATTTACAGTGTATTCTCACAATGTTTATTCTGTTATGATATCATGTGCATTATTTACAGATACTTTTGTATGTTATTTCAGTTACCCATAATAAATTAACCAGATAACCATAACTGCTCAGATTGTTAAGTTAATTTGTTTAAATAAAGTATCGGACATACAATGGACATTGTATAGCACTTTAAAAAAGAAAGAGAGAGAAAAGAAATCTGCATAAAAAATACTGATTTCTGAGCCTGAGGTAAAGGCAGCTATTAGGTGGAGGGGTGAATGCAGGGTTAGGAAGTCATTTTGATAGAGATGCCATTGTTAAGTGTCTGAGGGACCCATACAAGCACACAGCGGGTCTGGGGCATTTTGGGAAACGACAAAAGAGGAACGTCTGAATTAGGAGCTGAGTAACTTAGATTTGGAGTTTCCATGGAAACACGACAGGCAGGACTGGGAAACATCTGCTTTCTGTTCAGCTTTTGTGATTGAATGTAGACGAATGGAAACGAATTTTTCTTGTTTTAACAGCATGTCAGATTACATGTTTGTTTTTATAGATATTTTCCTTGTAGATGAATCAATAAAGTGAGGTTTTACTAAGGTAAGAGGTGGGCTTGACTGCTTTAGGGCAGGGGACGCATGGGGACGTGTGACATCATTGAAGAGTGAGTGTTTATCTGTGGACACAAGCTGATTTTGATGCATGATGGGTAATAAAAGCCAGGAGTCAGTTAAGACAAATTACAGTCTCCTCTCCACAATAAAATAACAAAATAGAAAAATTTATAAAAAATGTATTTGTGTGTGTGTGTGTGTGTGTATGTGTGTGTTTGTGTGTGTGTGTGTAAAAATAGATACAAAAGATTAATTAATATTAAAACAAAAATAAATAAATAATTCTGAAACAGAATATAGAAAAATATATAGAACATATCATTATTATTAAATTATCTTAATTAAAGCTTGGCACTCAGAAACCACCCCAAAAAAATAATAATAATTACACAAAGATTTCGGATGCAAAAATCTCTGAGTCTGTCTGAGTCCAAAACTATGCACCAGAAGCACAAACTTTAGAGATTTGCTCCAACTCCTAGGGAACATTACATCACTTTGTTCACTGTCCGTCCCTTCCTCGAAGACCTTTAAAACCTGTCTGCCTCGCTGCTGCATTATGGCCATGTATCTCAGACCGGTGAGACAGGGTGGGGGTTCCCAGGGGAAGGGCTGTATTTGGGGCAGGTGATGCGATCTGTTCTCCGCTCTCCCCTCCAGAGAACAGAGACAGTGGGAACGCAGGGAGTTATGGGGCGGCTTTGTGCGGCCACGGCATTGTGCACCAGGGTTCCCAGGATCAGACTTCAAACATAACCTCCCCATGCTGCTGCACAACAAGAGCTGAGTACATTGACTCTGAATGGAAGGAGAGAGATCAGCTCATTAAAACACTGCTTCTGGACCAGCGCTCACGCTGAAACACCGTGTGAATTAAATAAGCATGACTGATCCCAAGTCAGAAGTCTGGCATATATGCCATCAATATGAGCTCTTTATGAGTCTGTGATTTGTTCGCTGGGTTTAATGTCTGCCAGATATCTGCCACTTATATGCATCCACATGTAAAGTCTGTTAGATCTGGACATCTATTCATTATTATAACTTTTATCAACATTTTAGGATACTATAGTAAAGTCATCTAAATTGTGAAACGTGTGGAATTATGTTGTGAACAGAATTTAAACAAAAGGAAACCATCTCTTCTTATTATTAAATATTTAATTTAAATAATACTGGAAAAAAAACTAAACAAAAATTGGAAATAAACTAAGTTAAAACAAAAAAAAAACTAAAATGATAGTAATATTAAAAAAATAAAAGAAAGAAAAGCACCTAACAAAATCTCTAAATAATAAACCAAACTTAAAAATAAAGCTAAATAACTGAAACTGAACTATCTAAATAGTTATATATATATTTTTTTAAATGAATACAAACCAACTTGCTAAAAATGTAACTAAAATTAATATATAAACAAAGGCTAATAACGTTTTAAATGGATAGTTCACCCAAAAATCTAAAATTTACTGTTAATTTACTCACCCTCAGTTCTTGAGTAGAACAGCAAAAAATATTTTTGCTGAATCAGTTCAAGTCGGCAGCTGCATGTTTTTGGAAATAAAAAAGCATAACAGGAAACACAATATAAACAGCCTTCCTGTGACTCCTGACGATATATTGAGGTCTTATGAAGCGAAACGACTGGTCTGTGCAAGAAATTAAACATTACATGTAGTCCATCCAGATCCTTAACGAGAAGTTCGATTCTTTTCCGCGAACTGATTCTTTCTGGACAATTCATTTCAATGAACCGGTTTAATTCACTAATTCCTTTACATAATCATGACCTAATGTATAGACAATTATATTATTAAGGCACCCAGTAATTAATGCGAAATGTGGATGTTTAACATGTCTAAAATATATAAAGTGAATAAACGTCTTAGTCAGCTCCCCTTTTTACTTAAAGAGAAACCATAAAAAACTTAAACTTTATAACATTAAATGTTTAACTGGAGCTGTCACATACGAAAGTATTTTGGCATATTTTAGTCAACCTTCATGCATAATTTTTTTAAACACTTTAATGTGTTTCATAAAACATTTTGAACAAAAAGATGAAAAAAGCTTGGATTAAGAATGATAATCAAAACGTAGATGGAGTCGATCAACACCCCAAAGCTTGACTGTAATTATTACCTCTTCATTGCGCTACATCGTATTCCATAACATTACAGTTTTGATGCTGTTTCATGTCAGATGATCTTGTATCTGGCGTTTTTATTTCTTCTTCACTTGTGTGTTTTCGGAAATTCTGCACAGAAGATGTGTACTAGCACCCTCTAACGTATAATAGTGAAAACACGTATTCTAGGAGTATAGCTCAAATATATTTAGACTTTTTATATGTCAAGTATACTTAGATGTCATTTTAAGTATATTTATGAGTACATAAAGCCCATTTCTGAGAAGTACATAAAAAGTAAATTAAAAGCATACTTTCCTATTTTTAATTTAAAAGATGTATACTAATAGCACACTTGAATGAACTTTTTCGTAAGGGTAGTAAAGCTGCCGTGTGGCCGGGTTAACGTGGTTATTGTGTGGTTAGTTCTTCACCAGTTTAGTATGAATGTTCACAGTCTGGCTGCTGCCAAGCACAGAGTCAGGATCAGTTTGCTGCAGCTTTTGTGTGCTGCTTGTTTTAGGTTTCCATCTCTAACAAGAGAGCAATAGCGGCTTCCTTCAGTTTTAAACGATGCGGTTTGACGTATTTCATGTAATAAGCCAAGATTAACAATAGCAGTTTATAATGGAGAGAATATAAAGGCGAGTGGTGTGACAATAGCACTTCATGGGTCTTCTCAGGCGTCTGATTTCTTTGTCATTCATCAGAGTACAGCATGAGAGAGCCTGAAATCCAGCCGTGGGAAAGACAAAACCAACTAAATAGATGAATGGCTGTCAGAGTCACTGCAGAGCTGGGACATGAAACAAATAAATTCTAAAATAGAAATAGATATTTTCAATTGGGACAAGATCAAAACGCTAAAAAGCGCCATCTGGTGGACAAATCAGACACGCGCGTCCGAATTTTAGTGATGCAACGTGTCCATGATATTGAATCATTTCATTCTAAATATCGCCACCTAGTGGACGAATCAGACTAAAGAACACTATGTACCAGCAAGATAAATAAATATAGTAATAAATATAGTAAAATCTATCTATGATTAACATATGTATTTTAAATTTGTCAATTATTTAATATTCTTATTACCAGTATTTAATTTTTCCCTTTTTTGTTATATTGTTGTAATATAAAAAAATAAAAAATGGCAAAAGCACATAACTAACTGTATAAGTTGGAAATCCTTCAAAACTAAAACGGAAATAAAACGTATAATGAAATAAACAATTGTTTAAACATAAATAGAAATACATTAAAAAGAAATCTAGATGACAAAAGCACATAAAAATACTAAAAGTTCAAATTGAACCAAAGATATAAAAATAAAAGCTAATTCAAATATAAATAAAAAATAAATATGTTAAAAAACTAAATGTTTTAATTAATGGACTGAAACAACTAGCTGGAAATAAAAAAGTAAAAATTAAGTAAAAAAAAAAATAAGCTAAATAGTAATATAAAAAATGATGAAAAGCAAATAAATATACAAAAATGTAACTAATAATTCTCATACTTCTATTATATAGAGGACTGTCATGGCCTAATGGGTAGAGACTTCAGTGTAATTCAGAGTATGGGACACCAAACCTGCCTGCATGTCACTTTTTTCACTATATTCTAATATATCTATAATAATGCACCCTCAGTACATTTTTCATAAGTGAAAACAAACTGCCAAACAGGAAACAATGAAGTGATGATGACTTCACCATAACATCATTATCCGTGAGCTCTGCCCTGTCTGCTGTTAAAGGGTTTAAGATGAGCGGAGCAGATGGCTCTAACAGCCGCACACCTGTTACTCTGCCACAAACACTGCGACTCCTTCCTCCCTGCTTCACACAGTGCATGCTACAGACGTGATGAAGATGAGCGCTCAGGACTGGCTCCAGTCTGCCTCCGTGCTGCTCTCTCTGCTGCTGGACTCTCTGGAGACCCCGGACCCCACGGAGGACTGGGATCTGTGTCTGAGGCTGCTGGAGCATCTGAGCTTGGATCTGATCGCTCAGGTGCAGTGTTTGCTGGAGGACCGGGCCGTGTGCCTTCGCTTTCTGGGCTCCTTGTGGGCAGATGATCTCTCAACCTGGGCTTTTCTGAACATCTAGACCTCCAAGTCAGTTCTACAAATCGGCGAAGGATGATTTTCCAGAATATTTCACTGCAGCGAAGCTTTCTGACGGACTCTTCTCAACATTCACAAATATAGGAAGAAAGGTTAAATTGCTGTCACTTTTGATTATTCTTGATATATAAGATCAAGTCAAGAAGTTAACTACTTTGCACCTGTCACCTCTATTATAATTTCTTTGGTTAATGAGGACATGTTTAATTTGGTAACACTGTACTGCTTGTATAATTATAATTCCCTCAGTTTATTTGTATTTCATATGACTGTTTACAGTGAGTAAACAGTCATATGAAATACAAATGAACTGAGGGAACTATAATTATCATGTTTATGTGTTACTATAATGTACTTCACAAAATTGTAAAAAACAAAAACAAAATGTAAACGGTAAAATGGAATATAAATACTAAATTATGAATAATTATTTATAATTTAATTACAAATTTTATTCCATATAAACAGTAATATTAAATAAATTGTTACATTTCAACAATAAATGTTTCTGTGTTACTAAGACTAAAATGTATTTAATTAAATGTAAAAAAAAAATCATTTGAAATATAAAAACTAAATTATCAATAATTATTTATAATTTAGTGATTTAGATAATAATAATAAGAGTTGTGTTATATATATATATATATATATATATATATATATATATATATATATATATATATATATATTAAAACAACAATATAACAAAAAAGGGAAAATACAATTAAAAATACTGGTAATAAGAATTTAAAAAACTAATTTAAAATACATATTTTAATCATAGATAGATAGATAGATAGATAGATAGATAGATAGATAGATAGATAGATAGATAGATAGATAGATAGATAGATAGATAGATAGATGGATATTTATTGACCGATTTTCCTTTATTAGCAATTCCAAATAATCAATTAAAAAACGATAAAAAAAAATGTGCCTACAAGTATTTTTTTATTAATTAATTTGTTTATTTATGCTTTTTTATTATTATTTTTTTTACTTAAATTAAAATTTACTTCATACATTTATGTAGCTACGATATATATAAAATGGGTTCAGGGAAACAAGTGGGGGAAAAAACTACAATTCCCACAATACATCGCGCGAGCAGGAAGTGCATCACTGCTCAGAGCTCGGTTACGTGTCACGTCAAAAGCTTCTGTGTTCTGTACACAAATGTCACGGGCTGCTTAATTTTTTACCACGAGATGTGATCGTTCTCTCACATCGGACCGAAACACGTTCTTTAAACATCGTGCCTGTTGGAACTCGTAAGTTATCGTCCGGCTATTTCTATAATGTGTTCACAGATGGATGAATTCTAGCGGAAAAGTGCTCGGGTCGCTGACAGAACCTCTTCGACTCTCTACTATTAATTACGCAATGATTACGTGTCACGAAATACATTTAGCAACCGGTGTTTTTCGATACTCAAACTTGACCACACGATTTCAATAACAGCGATAATCAGTTTATCTTGGGTTTCAGATACTTACTTTTTTTTCTGTACTTTCGTACTTTGACGTCTAGCGCATAATTTAGCATAAACATTAATTAAAACGATTAAACTAATTTACATTAGATATTTCTCCTTGTTTATATAATTTCAATTAATTTGTTTATATGTGATAATTGTAATATTATTAAAAAGTATGTATATTTTAGTATATTTTAATAATTGTATTTTTATATATATATTTATTTAGTTTTATCAGTCAAATTTCATTCATATTTCATTTGCTGAAGAAAAAAAAATTCCCCAATCCTAATTACAGTTTCATCTTAATGCAATATAGGGTTTAGGGTAATTTATTTCTTTATGAGATTAATACTTTTTGATTTATTGATAGACACATTCGTGCCAGTCTGGCTCCAGTGAACTTGTTATTAATGTCAATATTAGATGTACATCACAAATCTTGATGAAGTTGCTTTATCCAAACAGGGCAGGTGTTGATGGAGTGTCTGGTGCCCGTCTGACGGGTTTATGTCAGGATGAGCGGCGTGGCGCTCGCGCTGGAGGTGGTGGTGGTGTTCTTCCTCGCGCTCTTCCTGCTGCACCGATATGGAGATTTTCGCAAGCAGTATCGGATGGTCCTGTTCGCCACCCTCCTCGCCTGGTTCCTGTGCTTCCTCATCGTCTTCATCCTCCCTCTGGACGTCAGCACGGTGAGACCCCCTTCATCAGTTAAAGGTGTTTTGGTGTAGTAGTTAAGAATCTGGCCTGGAGACTGAAAGGTTGCAGGTCTGAACTGCGTAAGGTGTGATGCAGATAGAAGTGTGCTCTTAAGAGTTAAATGCATTCACATTCACTCATGTATTGATTTTTTGTTTTATATATATTTGTATTTTGGGGGGGGGGGGTGCAATTGCTGTAAAAAAATATTTTACAAATAATCATCCAGTTACTAAGAATGACTGAAAATTACATGAAAAGTTTCTGCTGGCATTAAATCATGCATCAGTCCAAAAGATGTTAAACAAAAAGTGCCCATCCTTAAAAATAAGTGTCTTACACGGCTCCGGGGAGTGCAGAAGTAAAACACAGCTTAATATTTTAATTTCGGTGAACTAACCCTTTAAGCAGAAAGTCTTAAATTCATAAAGTCATGGCATTAAAGTTAACATGGACTGCAATTAAAATCAGTATCTTCCTGAGTCGTTTTGTTTTGTTTCAATTACAAATATCTAAATAGACTCAAATCAAGAAACTGTACATTTACTTTGAAGATATAAAGTCTTGTTTTCTGAGAAACTGAACATTATAATTTGAGTTCGTTTCAAACGTGAACAAATATCTGTCAGTTGAGCCATCAAATATATATATTTCAGATATTTTTTGTTTTGATCATGAATCCACTTCATTTTGATCAGTTTCTCATAAAACAAGACATCTTGTCGTATGTCATTTTGCTTCTCAAGTAAATGTTTACTGATTTAAGGTTTTTTAGACATTTGCACTGAAAAACAAGTTAACATTATTTCTATATTCTACTGGTTCTATCTATTGGAAGATGTCTTTAAAAACTTTGAAGAATTACTAGACAATATTTTTATGTAAATTTTATCTATTAAATAAATATTATTTACTTGGGTCTTTAAAAGTCTTAAATTAACCTTCATAGAAACCGGTGTGTATAAAAAAACACATTTTAAGTAGCAGAATTAGACTAGGGAATAATGTTTGCATTTATAATTAAGGCATATAACATGATTTTATCTAGAGCCATTTACCAAACCTGCTTTAATGTATGCATGACTTAAATGATCAACAGATGGCAAGCACATTTCCTCCGGGGAAAGAAGCGCTATCTAAACACAAAATGTTAATGTTTTCCTTTTTATTTAGTCCCTGTTGTCTTATTTTGATTCCCTGTGATGTGTTGCTTCCACAGACCATATATAACCAGTGTAAGACTGATAATCAGGCTCACCAGGTGGAGATCGCAACTATCAACCATGATAACTCCTCCAACTCTTCGGTATTTCCAACACAAAGGTAAACACGTTTGCTTTGGTCTAAAGAATAGCAAAAGGAAGAACTAAAGCCATGAAGTTTGTTTAAACACTGTTGTACAAAATGTGCTAAGAGTTTAATATTGAGTTAACACTGTTAATATGGTTATACATTAACTTTTCCACAACATTCCACCTTCTCCTGACCATAGGGTCCTAAAGACTTGCCAAAAGCCTTGGAGTTACATCCCAGATGGAATTCTGCCTGTGTTTTGGAGGGTGGTGTACTGGACCTCACAGTTCCTGACATGGTGCGAGAGAAATTGTGTCCTGGTTCTTCACAATTAAAGGCAACATTAGGGTTCTGTTGACAGAACCACCTTGAGCTCTGATATTGCTAAAGGATGTAGTAAGATCAGATGCCATTTTTAATTTAGCATGGTTGTGAGGGGAAGACTAACGGTCTTTACAATGGCGTGCACTGTATAAAGATCCTAGATCTTTTTTTTTTTTTTTTTTTGATTTCGGAAAGACATTTCGCCAGTTGAACAATCGGTATGTTCTTTAACAAAAGTACTATCAACTGAACGCATTTCTGTCCCTCACAGCCTCTTTTTTTAATTATTCCAGTCAAAAATAAAATGTGGCACTACTCCGACTATGATCCGCAATGTTTTCACTTATTAAAAAGTAATTAATTGGAAATGGACATTACACTTAAGTAACTCAGCAGTGAATGCTAAATCCACTGAAGCATTGCAAATCATGCAATTAGGTATACAACTTAATGTATACAATATTTTTTCATATTTGTTTTATTGTGAAAAAAAATAGCTTTTTTGCCTATATTTATTTACTTTTGCATTTTTTAAGGCTGCATGGAATAGTTCATAGTCTTATAAAATAATTACATTAAATATAAAACATTTTACTTATTTATTTGTATATGACCGGGAAGGTCCCATTGAAATACAACTCCACTAATGATAGTCTAGCTTTAGTGACATCATCAAACATTTCTGTTTTATGCCACTTTTTGTGAAAAGACAAATTCAGTGATTTTGATTTGACTGAATTCTAAATGGTTTGAGAATGTCTTGTTTCCGTGTGCGCAGGCTCTTGATTCCCTTCATGCAGTCATATGCACGTTCAGGAGCTTTCTCCATCTCAGGGAAGATCAAAACGGCTCTTATAGAGAACGCCATTTATTACGGCACATACCTGATAATCTTCTGCTCCCTGCTCATCTACGTCGCCGTCACTCTGAAGTTGCATCTCACCTGGTCCGTGTCCCGCCCTCATCTTTTGCCTTCAAACAGTCACAACACTCCTTTCATTTGTAGACCAATGCACATCTCACTTTTTCTACTCGTTTGTGTTTTAAGGTCTGGCTTGCGGACGATTGGCATTACTGCCGCCAACACCTGGGGGTTGTTCCTGCTGGTGTTGTTGTTGGGATACGGCCTGGTGGAAATCCCCCGCTCCTATTGGAGGGCATCATGCCACGGGCAGCTGCTGGCCAAGACGTACTTTAAAGCAGCAAAACTGATGACGGAAAAAGTAGATGCCGAGGAAAACCTGGAAGACGTCATGGAGGTAACAGATCATCGATGGATTATCTTATCAAAAAAATAGGTGCATGCTTAAGTGTCCACACTTTTGCAGGATGTCAGACAGGTCAACGAGACGATCAAATACAATCATCCTCTTCGCAAATGCATTGACACTATTCTGAAAAAGGTAAAGTAAATGTACTCTGCATCCCACTGACTGTGCATGTGTAAATATGGCGCATTAACACCCCCACACCTTTATCAGTGTCCTGTAGAATACCAAGAAAAGCTGGGCAGGAACATGGACGATTATGAGGACTTCGATGACAAAGGAAACCCTTATCCTAGTAAAAAGAGTTTAGTCAAATTACATAAACAGGTAATAAAATCCCTGCAGCTATACAGAATGTGACTAATGCATTTATAATAAATATGATTTAAAATGTATCATCTGAAAATGTAAATGTTATTATAAAATATAGTAAAATACAATTGTATATATTGTAATTATAATATAGAATTTTAATAATTGATATGTGCTTTTTAAAAAATAAACAATTACTTGTATTTAAATCTATATCAAGATTGACTTGAGCTGTGATTGCATAGTAATCATATCCTCTTTTCAGGTGATCTATGCTGTTCAGAGGCATAACCGTACGCAAGTTCAGTGGCAGATTCTATTGGACGAGGCTTTTCACTTAGAGGATGTGGCCAAAAATGAGACAAGCTCCACCCACAAGTTTGTTCACAGCTTCCCTTCTACCGAACCACCTGGGTGGATCAGCAAGTACCTGTACACACCCACTGTGGGTAAGAAAACCTGTTCATGCTCATTTTGTAGACAAAAATACATTTCTTTTCTTAGTACAATAACCTTTATACACACGAGGGCCTGTTAACAATGAGCGTGCATACAAAGACTTTACAACAATGTATTCCTGTTGACCAACTCGCACCCATTTTTGTCTTTTTTTAGTTCCTAGAAAAAGTGTTTGAGTGTATGAAAAGGTCTAAATAGAAGAGCATTGTTTCAATTTTAAATGTTTTTCACCCTTGTTTTCACTGTGGGTGAGAAATACACCTGTATTCTGGCAGCTGAGTGTCATAAGTATGTTAGTCATGTATACCTGTGCAACAGAACTAACTGGAACCCATTTATAAAGCTCAAAAATAAATTCCTATGCAAGCATGTGAATGCAAACACTTTGATCTTATATGCTGTTCCAAAATGTGTCTAAAATAAATTTATAATGGGAAAACAAATGCACATTCTCAGTCGTCACGAGGGCTGCTATTACAAACTTTCTTTTACAGTCAAGTGTTCTTTCAGATCAAATATTAACTTGATGAAGAAGCATTTAGGCTTTTCCAGGCCTGTAATAACACTTTCTGTCACAGTTTATTCACCTTCAAGTTGTTCCAAACCTGTTTGACTTACTTTGTTCTGTTGAACATAAAAGAAGATATTGAAGAATATAAGTAACCAAACAGATGTCGCTATTGACTATTCATATTCAGCTATTCACTTCCATAGTAAGGGGAAAAAGAGTAAGGCTTTCATCACTATTTATCTTGCTCAGTCTTTTCTTCTACCCATGTTTACTTGGGTGGCATCATTAAACAAACCAGACTGTTGCACGAAAACACACAAGTCTAGTGAGATTTGAACATTTGTGGAACAGTCTTTTGGCAAATGCTGACAGAAAAACCAATAGTTTTATCATCAAATGTCGAGCCAGTTTGAAAAGACTCTGGAATGGTTGCTTCATTTCAGCACACACGACTGATGTCACCTACATGTGACCTTTACTACACAAACAGAAGAAGTTGGTTGTCTGGCTGAGGACATTATTTTTAAATAATGGATGTCAATGGAGTCATGGCTTCTCTATGCAAAATAAACTGCTCTTGTGGGCTCAAGTTGGACATTTCACTGTTTTTTTCAATAATAGAGCTGCAGACCTTGCAGATATTTGTATTTGTGGTTTGTTCAAATCACTAACCTTGAGTAATAAATAAGCAGATGTTGTAAATAAGCAGTTTGAATAGGTCATAACCTGGTGCATCTCGGTGTGTGTCCTGTAGAGTGGTACTGGGAGTGTGTTTTCCGCCGGTGGTGTTATCGTGTGCTGGCTGTGGTTTTGTGTGCGTTCTCTGCAGCCGTGGTCTGGTCTGAATGCACCTTCTTCAGCACACAGCCCGTTCTGTCTCTCTTCGCCGTCTTCATCCAGCTCGCAGAGAGAGACTACAACTATGTTTACATAGAGGTGAGGAAACACAAGCGCAGTTACACATGTATATTGGAGAAGACTGAATACTGCCGTTTACATGCCTAGGCTGAAGCAAGGGTCCAAAATTTAAATTTACTGGCTATAAAACCATCTTTTGCATCCTTTTTTGTATTAGAAGAAAAAAAAACTTTTTGAGCCTATGTCTGTGGGATTGTTTATACATTTATTTATTATTAAACTATACTGGAGCAAACAGGAGCCAGCCATTGCAGTTGACAGTGTTTGTAGCCAGAGCTCATTTGCAACATTAGTCCCTAGAAAGGCTTTCATAAACTACAAAAATAAACCCTATGAGTAATTGTAACAATATGGAACAATTGAAACTGTAAAAAAAAAAAAAAGTGCAATATAAAGGCATTAAACTTTAGGCATGCTGGATAAAATATGAATACTAATTATCCATCAAGGGAAAAGTTTGCACATATTAATTTAACCTCAAACTTTGTTTGTAATCCATTTTTCTTGCATAAATAATTTGATCTAATCGCAATTTTCAGCTTTTAAATTAAAGTTTAGTTTCAAAAATTTGATCTGAAATGGTTTAAAAAAACAATGGTTTTCCAATCCGAATATAATAAAAATTGGTTCTAAACTTTACATACATATATTTTTTTGTGTGTGTGTCTGTGTGTGTGTGTTTGTGTGTGTGTATATATATATATATATATATATATATATATATATATATATATACACACAAATACTAAGTGAATTTTAAACCGAATTCAACAATGAAAACAACATGACTGTTGTGAATTAATGGTAAACTAAATTAACTGAAACCTGTGCATAATATTTTTTTATCTTTGTCCACTAGATGGCGTGTTTTGTCACCATATTTTTCTTGTGTTACTGCGTGTACTCGACTGTGTTCCGGATCCGAGTCTTTAACTACTATTATCTGGCTCCTCACCACCAGACGGACGCCTACAGTCTGCAGTTCAGCGGCATGTACGAAACACCATGTGACTCTTACAAGAATCATCCGCGGGTTGTTTTGATTAGTTATCAGTAATCTGCATATAATTCTGATTGCTGTTCAGGTTGTTTTGCCGTTTGACCCCTCCGCTGTGTCTGAACTTTCTGGGTGTGATTCACATGGATTCCACCATCTCCCATCAGGAGAGACAGCCGACAGCGTACACTTCAGTGAGTCACACACCACGCTCACAGAAAAAATATGATCACATATCTAGAAAATTAGCATTTTGAAGTAATGCACCTGTAAAAATACAATTAAGCAACTTTTAGAACTAATCAAGGATTGAAAAAGTTATGATTTAGTTCGAGTCAGTTTAGTGTTGATTCAGATCAGTTCAATAACTATGTAAAGTTCATCAACTAATTGTGATATAAAAATAGTATATTCAGTATATCAGCAAGCCTTACTGATTCTTACGGCCACATAATCTCTGTTTTTTTGTGTTAGATAATGGGATCCATGCAGGTCCTCTCATTCATCGCAAATGGATTTTATATTTATTATCCGATGCTGATCGTTTTGCTCTGCATCGCGACTTACTTCAGGTAAGATTTACCTCCAACACAGATACTCACAAAGCTGGCTGTTATATAATATAGAGACTGTTGTTGGCAGACTGTTAGCTCATTGTTTTTCCTCTTGTTGTTCTAGTCTGGGCACACGCTGTCTGAATTTGCTGGGCTTTCAGCAGTTCGTGGGGGAGAATGATCTGACCTCTGACCTGGTGGACGAAGGACGGGAACTCATCCGGAGAGGTACTTCAGACACCGGCCCTTCATTCATACTCTCATCAGCTCTATCTTAATATATTTTTAATCATTGCTAAGATAATTGTAGCAGATATACACTTAAAATTACATCAAATGTTTTGTAAGGTATTTTATCTGATTGTAATATTCCTAAGAATGACTGTAAATGATTACTGGGACTGGATAATATTGCTAAATTACAAATATAAGCATTTTTCAGTCTTTATGCAAAGTATATCTTCATATATTCATTGGACCTGAAATGGCAGCACATTTGTTTTTATCAGAAAATTGTTTAAAATTGCATTTTATTTCTTTGCATTGCATACAATTGCATTGCATTCTTAAGAACACAATGTTTGTAGTATACATACCTATAGAATGCCTTAAATTATTGTTTTTGTGTGTTTCTCTTGTTTTTAGAAAGAAGAAAAAGGCAGAGGACAGAGGACGGAGAAAGCCGGCGCAGAGTGAGTTTGTTTCTGGCTAAACTGCCTCAAAATTGTTGAGGATTATGCACTTGTGTAATCACTGATGCCTGTCTGAAGCCTGTTCATCACGTCTCTGTCCGTCAGGAATGGAGGGAACGCTATAGTGAACCGAGGGAAAGATACGGCGGGAGAAACAGAAGTGCGTACTCGGAGCTGAAGGAGAAGGACGGCTCCGGCACAGACACTGGCAGAGGTTAAGAGGATTCACACGGTCACAAAACACTCCTGCAAAATGCTTTGAGCAATAGCTGAGCTCTTGGTCAGATGTGATGAAGAGCATTGAGTTAAAAGATAATTAATATTCAGTAATTTAATTAATTTTAACTGTACTGATGAATGAGAGCAAAATTTGAGCTGAATAGTGACACTAACGACATTGACAGTGTTATTATAAACCAAATTGAATCAACAGGCCTGAGCTGAACAAAGGCACTAATAATGTCTTCCGTACAGCTACATATAGATGAACCAAAATTGTTTCATGATTGAATTTGACAGTTATTGAACTGAATTGAAACAAGTTTCAACTAAATTGATCTGTATAATCACGATCATCTTATACAGAGCTGAAATTAATTTCATAATGAATGAATTCTATATTATTGAGACTGTTATTTTCCTGTTTATTAATGTGAATCTGCTTTGAATCGATCTGAATGGTATAAAGCGCTATATAAATGAATGTGACTTGACTTGTGTGTGTGCAGCTCAGTCCCGTAGAGATCGGAGTGACAAAGCCGAGTTACTACAGGATGTTGAACCGTTAGACTTCACTGGAGAAGAACCGCTGGAAACTGATAACAGGAGGTCTGTATTATTATATCTATAAATTAACTGCATTACTGTCATTTAAGGGAAGGGGACCATAGCTCGAAAATAAGGGTTTTCTCATGCCGTTACTCTGAATGGTTTGTTTAAATGACAAGTACAAATTTGAATATAATATTTTAATGAAATAATGCAAATATTATTTAATATTTATTTTGTTATTTAATTAACATGACTCTTCTTACCCAAGTACAAGAGAAATAAATTATTTTGCCAATTTTGGGACAAAATTTGAATTTGTTTGCCCCAATAATAATCATATGTATGTATGTGTGTATAGATAGATAGATAAATATAGTCACTTTAATTTTTACTGCATAATTAATTAGCACAGGTTAATACATTTTGTTGTGTAAATACATTAGACATTTCTTCAGACATTACTGATCCCGTGTTAATTGACAATAAATATTGCATTTAGATGTATTTAGTGAACACAAGGAGTTGTTTTAGCAGAACTAGAAAGTTTGAAAATACAACTTCCAACCAATCTCCATGACTTTTTAATTAATAAAAAAAATGCTTAACTAGAATATAGAAATAACTTGGTGCATATGTCTAAAAATACTTGATCAAGATAGATTTTCTGAGAAATAGATCAAAATGAAGTGAATTTATGAAAGCAGAAAAATCAGCTTAATTCAAAAGCTGAAACAAGTTTGACATTTGGTCTTGTTTCAAGCATAAACTCATTAAACTTATTTAATTTTGTTTAATTTCTCCCAAAAAAAAAGACGTTGTATCTTTATTCTGCATCTCAAGTCTGTATCTTGATTTAAAGATGTTTAGGTATTGAAAAACAAAAACTAAAATAAAAACAGATACACTCATTTTTTGTAATTAATGCAACATTTAATGACATTACTTTATAAATGTAAGACTTTCTGCTCATATTTAAGACTCGCAGAAATCTTGGAATAAAAAGAAACTGTTAGGAAATTAGGCTTTTTCAAGGTTTACATTGGACTTGTGTCTCTGCAGGTCGGCTGGAGGACATTACCTCTCGACCTCTGCATCTCGTTCACGCATCTTTGATGATGTTTAAGAACAAGGAGAACAATGAAGGAAAACTGTTTGCACTTTTCAACTTTCACACTCTTCCTGAAGTGACCAGTGAGGGTCTGCAGCTTCAACGCATCTGTCTTTCTGTGAAGTGTTATGTTTTGTGTGCGTTGTCCTTACCTTCCATTGCCCTTTTACTTCCAGATGAAGCCAAAATGGCAAACACCACAGCGATGGTTGGTTTTCATGCAGAGGATCATTATCATGTGGCTGAAAAGGGAAAGAAAAGGGTCACATTAGTTTTCATCTTATTTGAAGTTTAAATTTTTTTTAAAGATTGTATTTGCTGAATTTCAGGAACAAGGGATTTTTTTGGTCACCCAGATTTTTTGAGGTCTCACTTGGTCCTGATCTGTGTGCCCTGCTTTGACCTCTGACCTTTCACCCTACTGTTAGACCAGTAAATTACCTAAAGGGAATAGTATTTTTGTTTGACTATTTTGTTTAATCATTCATTATTTAACAGATCAGACTTTAAAGTTACAGGGGAGATGATTTATAACGTTTCATTTTGGTTATTCAGCTCTTGTATTGTACTGTAAACTTCAAATCTCTTTGATCAAACAGTGTCTGAATGCATATAACATCAATACTGTTTTGCTTTTTCATTTATGTTCTATTTATTATGACTGTCCCTGGATTAATATTAAATTACTGCGCAGTGCTACTGACATTTTGAAGGATGATTTGTGCTTTTTGGGGGGGATGAAACACGTCTGCAGCAGTTTTAATGATTTTCTGTTGTGTCTCGTTTGTTTTCATTTCGTCATTTTTCAAATAAACATTTCTGAGATCTTAATTATATTTATGTACAATTGTGTAAAACTAAGTGAGACAAAAATGGTTTTGACATTCAATGTTACCCAGTAACAGATTCCAATAGTTTTTTTTTTTTTTTAAATGAAGGCAAATCACTAATTTTGACAAACACTGGCAAAAGAATCGGTAGAGAATATTGCAAAATTCTCAATATTACAAAGATTACAAAGATTATTCTCAATCTATTTAAGCTATAACAGAATGATTTAATATGTTACTTTACTTTATGGTATATGTGTGTAAAATGTCCACGCTATTCCCATTATAAACAATGTACCTATACACTGCATCTAATTTGCATATTCATGTTTTTTTGAGGCAAACCATAATGAGATAAATAAGTGTAATAATAAGAGTAATAATTTAGCAACATAATATTTAATATGAATGTTGATCTATAATTAATTTCTTTCCCTATTTGACTTGTGTTTCCCCAAAAGGCCTGGTTAACATTATGTGTCCTCTACAGAAGATATGGATGAAAATGGTGCACTGTATCATAACAAAAATTCATATTCTGATTTGAAACCCCATAAAAGAATTTCTGAGATGTTTATTTACTACAAATAATTTACAAAACATTTATTGTATATTTCCACAAGAGTGGTAGATTTGATCATTCTGTCAATAAAGAGCAAGGAGAAGGTGTGTTTATGATCAAATCTCCAAACATTTGATATCCCTAAAAAGCCCTGAATGTGCTCTGAACAGGATATCCAGACTTAAAACTGTGGGATGTAGGGTCTCAGAGAAATTCACTAAAATATAATGTCCTCAGCAGGAGCGTAGATTACGCATGGGACGTGACAGGATAGTCTGTGCATGACCTGATATTTTATTCGGACCCAGAAGTCGAGATGAACTTCACGTAGGGTTAAACACTCGTGCAGTGTTTGTTTCATTCATCCTCGAAGCCGGAGCGCGCTCTCGTGCAGAAAGTCATATCAGGAAACTCCTAATATGAGCAACAGCGTCCAGCTGTCGCTGTATGAAAACAGTTGTTTTGACAGAACTGACACTTATGGAAACACAAAGACATTAATATACGATTGCGACAATATATGGTTTTTCAAGTCATCTTCAGCATGTGATAAATACAGTATATGAACAAAACAGTGCTAATTGACATAGATTTATTACAGTATAGAAACTATTCTGCCTTATGTGATAAATAAGTGTTTGTAGTATATATAAAAAATCATTATTATTTGTTATTGTCCAGCAGTTATAGATTTCTAAGCCAGTTAAAAGCTAGAAATTAGAGAAAAATTAAAGTTGCCTATATATCCACTACCAGTCAAGTCTCTTCTGTTCACCAATCCTGGATTTATTTGATCCAAAGTACAGCAAAGCAGTAAACATAAATATTTGTACTAGATTATTTAAAATAACTTTTCTATTTGAATATATTTCAAAATGTAATTTGAGATTTTAAAGCTTGCTAAATAAAAATATTAATTTCTATAATTTATTTTCCAATTTTTTTAATGATATACTGTATAATGTCGCAAAGGCTTTTTATTTCACATAAATGCTGATCTTTGGATTCTTCTATTTATAAAATAATGCTTAAACAATAAAAATCTTACTGTTCAAAAACGGTTGACTGGTAGGCTATAGATTACAGAAATGTTCTATTGTTATGTTTTATTATATTTTAATGTTTAATATATATATATATATATATATATATATATATATATATATATATATATATATATATACAGTACAGACCAAAAGTTTGGACACACCTTCTCATTCAAAAAGTTTTCTTTATTTTCATAATTTAAGTCCCCCTCACTTCTGAAAAGATGGCTACGCCCCTGGTCCTCAGAGGACAAAAGTCTATGCCTGGGTCGTAGGAGCGTAAAAACAGCAGATGGCAGTAAAGCAACAAATCGGATGCAAAGTGCAGTAAAACCCCGACGACGACGACGAAGAAGAAGTGATCAGATGATCACACACCTTTTGAAAAAATAGCGGGAAACGGACGGCTCGCACTTTCTCCTGCTTCATTTAAACTTCCAACTCACATAAGGTAATATTTTAACACAAAATATATACCATATAACATTATTTACAATATCCCCCCAAGAGAGTTTTCTCCAGTTTCTTTCCTTAGAATATATCTTTAAATATGGATAAACAAAAATCACTGCAGACTGTTTTTTAAATGCTTGTGGGTTTTATCTGTGAAGAAAAGAAAGAAAGACTCTTCCTCTCTGTCGTGTATGAAGACCAAAGGTATTTGGATCAGTGCTGTTTTGACTTTATGTGCCTTTCTGTCTTACTTTACCGTGAAAAAATATGGAATCAACATTTTAGGTTTTACAGACTTAAACTTAAAAGACTAAAAAAAGCTTATTTCATTAAATGATATAATGTTAATATACCAACTTATTTACCTATTATTATCTGTTTTATTCCAGTTAAATACAGGAAATGAGAAAACTCATAATAAACAGCTTTTCCACAAGCTGGGGGCTCTAGACTTTATTTTTCGCCACAAAGTTGGATCAATTAATGCATGCTAATAAATAGGTTTTTTTTCTTCCGTAACCATAGTTTATAGTTAACGTTATATGGTAACAAAAGTGTAATAAACATTCAACTGGTTCTTTACAATCAGTATTATTTTTGATGTGTATTTTGTGAGAGTGGGTCGCTTTCACTTTCGCTTTTTACAAGAAAAGATAATGATCTGTTGTGCTTTTGCACCTTTCACTTTTTAAGACTAACAAATGTTTGAAAGATGGATTCATTGTTATTCTTAATTAAAAACACAACGACACGAGGCATGTCATACACAGCTATATTAAATCAAAGACTATATGTAGATTATCTTAAAGCGACTATAATTATATATTGACAAATAAATTACAAAAAATAAAACAGCGCCTCCAAAGCGTTACGTCGGGAAACAACAAAGATAAAAGATAATTTGAAAATAGCTTTTAAAAATGAAAACAAAAAGAAAACTCAAACTAAATTGGCTGCTGGTGACCAACATGTTAACATTCTCTGGGTTAAGAAGCGGTCTTTTTCTTAACTTTTACATTTTGCTGATAAAACAAACAAACCTTAAGTCCGCCATCGTTTCCTATTTTCCTATTTCCAATGAAGTATTTGCGTCATATTTGCCGCGCGCGGCGTGTGATACACCCGAAGCGCTCACGTGATCAGTGAACTCTGACTCTGAGACTTGCAATGTGTCTTATGCTCATCAAGGCTGCATTTATTTGATCAAATATACAGAAAAGAAACAGTAATTTTGCGAAATGTTATCACAATATAAAATAATGGTTTCTATTTTAATATCTTAAAAAATATAATTTATTTATGTGATGCAAAGTGGAATTTCCATTAGCCAAGACTAGTATAAAGTGTCACATGATCCTTAATAAAATCTTACTGATATGCTGATTTATTATTAGAATTATCAATGTGGACAACAATTGTACTGCCAAATATTTTTTGGAAAACTTCTATACTTTTTTCAGGATTCTTTGATGAATAAACAGTTAAAAAGAACAGCATTTATTCAAAATATAAATATTTTCTAACAATATAAATATTTCTGTTCACTTTTTAAAAAATCGTTGATATATAAAGGTTTTAATTTCTTTCAGAAAAATAAAGAATAAAAATTTACTGACCCCAAACTTTTGAACTGTAGTGTATATTGTTAGAAAAGTTTTCTATATTATATATATATATATATATATATATATATATATATATATATATATATATATATATATATATATATATATATATATATATATATATATATATATATATATATATATATATATATTAAGCAGCACAACAATTTCCAGCACTGATAATAATCTTGCTGAAAATTCAGCTGCACATCACGGGAATAAATTAGATTTTAATGTATATTAAAATAGAAAACTGTTATTTTACATCATAATAATATTTCACAATATACAATTTTTTCTTCTATTTTTAATAAAATAAATGCAACCTTGATGAGCATAAGAAACTTCTGTAAAAAAAACGTCATTCAAATCATTCTGATCCCAAACTTTTCCAATAGTGTATGTACAAATATAGAAAGGTGCACAGTTACACCAACACGTTACTGAAATAATGCAATAAACATTAATTTAACAACATTAGATGTAAGATAAAAACCCTAATGTGCACATCTGCTAAGAAAAAAACTAAACAGTTATTTAAAAAAAAAAAAAAAAAAACATAAAATGTGAAGTGTCATGCAGGGAATTCTGGTAATGTCAATTTATGTTTATTATATTTATATTATTATATTTATGTTAACTGTAAATTATACAATGATGTTCTTTTTCACTTCCAAAATCTGTAATTTTAATAGCATTTTACTGTAAGACTGCTTTCATGAATGAGGATCTGCTGGACGAAAATGAATGAATGCAATATTCGCTTAATTACTGAATACTGTGCTTGAGATCATTTTATTAGATGTACCTCGTTAATCGTTTTAATCGTAATTTGTCCTCTTCACAGAAACCGTGACTTGGCAACATCATCATGAAGAATAACAGCATTTTGAAATACTTTGGGGTGACAAAAAGCAAAACATTAAGAAGCATGGATTATATACCTTATTTATAAAAATAGATTTTCAAATTTCTTTGCTTGTCTAATTACATTTACTATTTTCTTATGAACATTGTATTGAATTGTTTAGCCTTAGATTGTTTTCCATTTCAGAAAAGGCAGCCAGAAAGTAACACTGAAGATAGAAGGGCGTCACAAGCTGCTGGCAATGCTCAGGTAAGGTCAAGATATTTTAATAATAATGATTCAGGTTATTTTAGGTAACGGTTCATGTATCTGAAAACCAGTCAATGAAGAGATGCAGGCCATGTAAATGAGCAAGTGCAAGTGAACCAGTATTTTTACTCATTTACAAATACTCACCCAAGGAACACAAAAAGGTTTATTACATTTTTTCTCTCTCTGCAATTTATTTGTTTTTTCGTGTGTTTTCAAAGAGTTTCAGTAAGTAACACATTTCAGTCAGTTCCTCACTCAAAGCTAATGCATGGCTTTATAAGACTTGCAATATATTAACCTTTTTCTCACTCTGATATTCCTGTTTTTATTTTCATTTGGGCACATCTTGAGTGAAATGGTGTATGTTACAGAATCGGAGAATCTTTTGAGTGTGCACTTTTGTTTAATTATGTGTGGCAGTGTTATAAAATTCAATGCTAATTTGATAAATGTCCTAAACTGTATTAGATTCAAGTGTATTTAATTGATTAATAAATACATAATTAATTAATACATATGCAATTTTATTGTTGCTACTGCCATTGTTCCAGGAAAAAAACCATGTAAGCAAGAAAAAAGAAAAGGGGCTTGGAACTAATGGCCGTGAACCACTAAAGGTTTGTTGAATACTGACAAATCATTGAATGTATTATTTATGAGTGCTCATGAAAAAGTATGTGTGTGTGTGTGTGTGTGTTTCTAAAAAAAATGTTTTAGGAAGACGTGTTAGCTGCTTTAAAAATTCCACATCGATCTTTTTGCTCATCATTCATTATGATTTACAAAATGATGGTAAAACAATTTAGGTTTGTTGATCTCATATTAGCAATTTGACAACATTTCATATTCATTCACTCAGGAAAGAACAAACCAATTTTGTAAGGAGAAAGTGGAAGAGGGACAATCAAAAAGTCATCTGCAGCAGGTATGAGACTTTTAAGAATTGAGGCGAGACTCCTCTCATGTAAGTGAATAAATATACCTCAGGTGTTTTGGTAACCAGAGTTATTAAGCTAAATCCATTAAAACAACTTGATGTTGATAAACTTAATTTTAAGAAAGATTGTTAAAATCTCAAGACTGATCTTTTAATCTCAAACAGTTTCACTGAAAATTACCAATAGTGCACCTCTTGTCCTGCAGTCTGTTCCACTTCATGGATAAAATAAAAGTGAAATAAAATAAAATAACTGAATTAAGGGCTTGTAGAAACAAATTAAATCTGGAAAAATATTGTTATTATTTCTAAAAATTATATTTTATATTATATTAAAATTATATAGGGGGGTGAAATGCTCGTTTTCACTCAATATCCTGTTAATCTTGAGTACCTATAGAGTAGTACTGCATCCTTCATAAATCCAAAAAGTCTTTAGTTTTATTATATTCATAAGAGAAAGATAGTCTGTACCGATTTCTCCCGGAAAAACACGACCGGCTGGAGGTGTGACGTGTGGGCGGAGCTAAAGAATCACGAGCGCGAATAGGCTTTTGCGTTGAGAGCATGTGGAAGCTGTGACATTACCGTGAGGGAAAACCCATCATCCAAAACAAACCATGGCTTACAGTCAGATTCAGCCGTTTATTTATGATCCAGAATCAGATCCAGAGGCTGAAACTGAACCAGAGCAGCAGCAGCAACGACTCGCTCCGAGCGGGGCTCGAACCCGGGTCTCAGGCATGGGAGGGGACGCACTAACAAGGAGGCAGAGATATTTGAAGCAGTTTTACTCACCGCCTGCGGTTCCAACACACGATCGTGACCCTTTTTCCTTGGGATTGCATCATCCTTAAGAAATAAACGATACGCAAATCTGTCGTCAAACTGGGCCTTGTTTGTAAAACAAGCATCTTTGAAATGCAGGGAACAAACACAAACACTTGCACAACTCCGTTGATGCTCTGTAAAAATAAACTCCATCCACTGGTCCCTTAATGCTGTTTTTTTTTTTTTTTTGGTAATCTGTGCAGGGTTGTCTTGCCCTGGCAACCAAAAACACACTCCTTTTGTGACATTTTGCGACGCTCTAGCTCTGATCAGTGAATGTCTGTTGTGCTCTCAGTGCTCTGCTATACGGGAGCGCACGCTCTTCCGGCAGAAGTGCGTCAGGACCCATATAAGGAAATTCCGCTCCATCTAACGTCACACAGAGCCATACTCGAAAAAAACTTTATATAGCATGAACTATATGAAATATAAAATAGCATTTCACCCCCCTTTAATCATTTTACTGAAGTCCTTTATTCATAGGTATTTAAATAAATGCTTTTGTGTATTACTGTTCTTCTGAATTCAACAGAGTCCTGAAGGGCAAAGCCACACTTTTAATTTCCGCTACAAATCGGAGAAATTTGAAGTGGCGTGTGATACATCCAAGACTGTCCTCGATGCTCTCAATACAAACAAGATTTTCAGAAAGATTAAGAAAGACAACAAGGAGAAAGAAATAGTGATCCAGAGATCCAAAGGAGCAGTTCATAGAGCGGCGATCAAGACCGATTTCCCCTGCTGTCTCGTTGAAAAAAATGAGCTCTTAGACATATCCTTCATTAAAAGTCATGAAAATGTTGCTACAAAGAAAAAAACAACTGGAAGGCTTTCATTCTCCAATGAATCAAAAGGCTTCGTAATATTTTACATTAAAACAAAAGGAGGGGAGAAAGTGAAACGCTTAATGAAAAACAATGAGCTGAGGATGAAGGTTGAAGATGTTTGTGTGTATGCGTTCAAAGATGACAAACTGAATGCTGCTCTTCGGCGTGACGGACGATTCAGCAATGCCATATTCAAGAAACAGTGTGTTCTCTATAACTTGGAGAGCGAGACCAAATATGAAATGTCAAAGACCGTAGAGCATCTTGATGGAAAGCATTTTAAGATCCTTGTTATCAGTGACATCAACCAGCCAGATAGCCCAGATTTTGTCTCGAGTGATGACAGCGCTGAAATGAATGAAGCTTCAGCCGCTGATTTGAAAGAAAATGTTGATCATAATGAACCTCCCATCAACACTGAACAAGAAGAAACACAGAAGAAAAGCACAGTGAAATCCACAAAACCTATTAAACCCACAAAAACTAATTCTCCAAAAATAATTCCAAAGTCTGAAGAGGTTCTAGCAATTCTGCGTGCTCAGTTTAAAGATTTACTGGAGATATTAATGCAGAGAGAGAACCTGAAGAGCAAAACCGATATCAAAAAGTTCTTCAGAGCAGAATATGATAAAAGTGTTCAGAGTTTCTTGGAAGTGAAGAAAGTGAAGCAGCTCATGACGCTCTCTGACTCTGTGTGTCAGATTCGAGTGGAGGGATCCGCCAGAGGAACCGGCTTCTTGCTCTTTGACAGATTCATCCTCACTAACGCTCATGTTGTTGGAGAATATGACCCCTTCACCAGGAAACTTTCAAAGGACTTCACAGCAGTATTTGGCTATGAAGATCTGAAAGCAGAGAACACTAGGTGTATGCCGGTCAAAGAACATCTTGCAGCGTACTATCATGGATATATCAACAAAGAAACATATCTTGACTTCGCTCTTCTTGAACTGAAAGATGCTGATGAAATGGCTGATCGTCCTGGATTGCTCAGTCGATACATTCATGGCCCCCCTCCTAACCGTGGTGGGATCTGCATTGTGGGACATCCAGGTGAAGGGGTCAAGAAAATTGACCCCTGCTTCATCATTGGGAAAGAGAATCTACAAGAGGCTGCAGATAAACACATCTTGGAGAATTTCAATTTCATTCACGTGATGACACAACAGTATTTGGCAGAAAAATGGGAACTGCACGACAACCAGATCATTTATAACTCTTGTTTCTTTCACGGATCTTCTGGCTCTCCAGTTTTTGACGAAGACTGTTATCTGATTGGCGTGCACACCGGTGGCTACGCGTACAAAGGAGAAAAGTGTAAAACTAGGAGCATTATGGAATATGCCTATTCCATGCAGCCCATCCTGGAATGTATCATCACACAGGCAAAGGAAAGAAAGAGATCCGACATCTTGAAATTACTCTCTGAACATAAATCTTTCAATCCTAACTTGGAAGACAATGATGTTGACATGGAAGAAGATCCACAAAATCAGGAAGATTTTATATGAGCAATGGGACAGTACAGTCTTGAGTCCTGATTGATGATTTATTTTTATGAAATATACAAATTTTCATTTATCTTGAGGCATGTTCAACATACAATTTCATTCAACAATGTATAAATTCTGTATGGTCATTGGATGCAAATTTGTCCATCTATTAATCCATATCATTGGTTATGGGTTTTTATTTTCATTTTTAATCTGTTCTTTGTGTATTGACATTCTGTTTCATTATGTAGCAATCAGAAAACAGACAGCAGCATCTTGTTTGTATAATTCTCAATTATTAATTATATTTTGCTTAAATTCTAGTAATCCTCATATATATATTCTATAAATTCTATCCATCTCATCTCATTTTATACCTGCATGACTGGCTTTCTTCTGTGGAACACAAAATATTTTAATAGGAAAATTGTTTGGAAAAACACAAGTAAATCATAACAGTATTTTTGGGTGAACTATACATTAAGGGTTTAATAATATAAATTGTTCTTAAATTGTACTTGAATATTTTTGATTGCTTCAGATTGCTCAATGCTGGTACTTTCTGCTGCTTCAGAAAGAGGCTTACATCTGCATGCATGCACTGTATATCTTTTTAAAGATCTTCTTCTTTTCTTTTTTTACTTTATATTTTGTACCTAATTTTTGCTATATTAAATAATCATGCTTTAAAATAGTTTGGCCTCGTTCTTGACTAACAGAACAAAACTTGCTGATTATAAACACAACATACAGTATTTAATATTATGAACACATTACTGAATCTTATTCTTCTTAAGATTTATGCAGTAAAAAGTAAACATCCTGCTGCTCCTCTATAATAGATTGACACAATAAATAAAATGTCCTATAAACCGCCACTTATTTGCCAAGTTCTTGACATCTTTTTTTTTTCAAATGTTTTATTGAGCACCAACCATAAAAAGTGTACACAATGTGAAACAGTACTTATTAATATAAAACAGTGCTCACATTAAAAAAACAAAAAAAAAAAATATATATATATATATATATATATATATATATATATATATATATATTAAGAAAAATATAAATAAATAAAATAAAACAAAATCTTTGCATTAGTGGTTACACTGTTAATCCAGAGGACACAGACTCTATGTGAAGAGTGTCAAATATTTAAAACGAAAGTCTGCTAGCTTTCAAACATGTACAAAACATGTGGATGAAGTCCGCAGGAGATTGGTTGCACCTATTACAGGAATCTGCAACATTGGGATAGAACTTGGACAATCTATGGTTAGTGTAGTAAGTCCCATGTATTAGTTTACATTGAATCGGTCCATGCCGTGCACAGATGGAGGAGTTATGGACTAACTCCAGAATCTGGTCCCATTGGTCTTCCTCAATATGCCCCAAATCCTGCTCCCATAAATCTCAGTTTTTTTGGGGGAACTTAGAGAAAGTGGAATCAAGGGCTTTAAAGATTTAAGAAATAGCCCCTTTCTGATTGGGGTTTACTTTGAGCGCATGTCTACCAAAGTCTCTGGGGGGAGATTTGGAAAATCAGGGTCATTTCTTTGCACAAAATGCCTAATTTGAAAGAAGCGAAAAAGGTGATCAAATGGAAGTTGAAATTTGGCTGACAGGTCGGCTGTAGTCTACATGTAGTCGACTTTCCTAAAATTCTCCCGGAGCTCCTTCCCTTTATAACCTCCCACTCCTTCACACAGTCATATGAACAAGTGATTTAACTAATCTTTTTTCAAAACACCTCTGAACAGTAATTTTTTTGTGTGTGTCAGCGCAGTGGGCCAAGTAGTTGTTACAGTCCAAGAGAAAGGAAAACACTTCACTTCAACTTACACCATAACTTGCACTGGCCTGCGCTCCCAGCTTACCATTTTTTTCAGACTATAAGTCGCACCTAAGTATAAGTTGCATCAGTCCAAAAATACGTCATGACGAGGAAAAAACATATATAAGTTGCACTGGACTATAAGTCGCATTTACTTAGAACCAAGAACCAAGAGAAAACATTACTGTCTACAGCCACGAGAGGGCGCTCTATGTTTTCAATGTAGGCTACAGGAGCACTGAGCAGCATCTCTGGCAGCATAGAGCACCCTCTCGTGGCTGTAGACGGTAATGTTTTCTCTTGGTTCATGTCAAATCAATTTTGATAAATAAGTCGCACCTGACTATAAGTCGCAGGACCAGCAAAACTATGAAAAAAAGTGTGACTTATAGTCCGGAAAATATGGTAATTTGAGTAGAGAAAAACGCTTGCCAGGAAGAGTAGAAATAAGAGTAACATGAAAAGCAAATCGCCTCTTGTAGGGATCAGTCACCAATCTCCATCAAAGATCCGGGTTTCTGATATGATGCCAGAAACTGCTGGGCTTCCTTCACAGAAAAAAGGTGCCATCTCTCCTCGTTGTCAGCCCTGATGAACAGTCGCGCTGGATACAGTAGTGAAGGCTTGAGCTTGAGAGTGAACAGCTGAAGCGTGACTTCTTCTGACTTGCCATTATATTTTAGGTCGTCTCACTTTTTGCGGGCAGCACGAATTACCATATCCTTGGTCTGAAATTTGTGGAAGCAAATGATCACGGCTCTAGTTTTATCCCCTCTGTTGATTTGGGTCTCAGCGCATGATGAGCCCTATCAAGCTCCGGGGGAGAAGACAGCGCATCTTTGCCCAGTATATCCACCAGGAGATTAGAGAAAATTAGGTTGCTCGTGTTCCCTCAACCGATTCGGGTACTCCAATGAGAGCCCTCCAGGTAAGTTATCTTGGCTTTCAGTTTAACGTTGTCATCGGCCATGTTGGATAGCTGAGATTCCAATGACTGCAGTTGATTCAGCCCAGATTCCAGGTTGGAAATACGTTGTTCATGGCTAGTGACCGTGGTCTGTACACAGTCTACTTTGGCGTCAATGGCAGCGAGTTTGTTTTTAAATCTGACGGACAGTGAGACAGGCTTCGTTAGCAGGTCTGCCCGCAGTTCCACTAGCATGTTGGCTAAAGTGGCATTGTCGATAGTGGAGTCCGGTGATGCACATTCTTTCTTTCTTTGTTTGGCGGTTGTCGTGGCAAAATTTCAATCGACTATCTTCAGCCTAAGAGACAGACTCAAATTCAGGTATAATTAAAAAGAAACCTTTTATTCTTTGCAAAGAAGGTCAGACAGTCATACAGCAACGCTGAGTTCCTGCAGAGTGAAACCGACCCAGGAAGAGGGCAGTCCTCCACCTTCTATCCCTTTGCTGCTTCAAGGTTACACAGTCTTAGCAGCTGTAAATTTCCACACATAACAAGGAACACTCTCTATGGGCGGTTTCTCACACATTTAGGACTTAGGTGACCCCCTCAGGTTACCCTCAGGCCTTGTTCCCCCACTATATGGCCCAATGACCCTCTCAGGTCATTCTCAGACATCTGTTTTCCCCTCAGGTGTCACTTATGAACCACACAGTAAATCTAAGAAAACACATGCATATATAGGTATACATGTGACCGGGGAATTTGATTGACCACCAGAAACACTTTTAGCGGGTTCACTTACTTTGTAGTTTATTCATTTAGTATTTTCAAAAGAATTATATGTTCTGAAATGTTTAACAAGAGTGTACAAGAAACCGTTCCGGCTCACTGCTTCCACAAAATAGACCGGAAACAAAGAAAAAGAGTTAAATATCTATTTTTGAAAATAGACGAAACAACAAAAAAACAGAGAAGGATACAAAGAGCTGGGAATAAAATTTAAATCTCACAGCTCTATATTTCTCAGCGTATAATTATTCCTAAGGTTCTATAGATTGTTTCACAGTCCAACTGCTATAAGCAGGAACAAACTCTTAACCATCGCAAACACGGCCCAACAAAAATACAGCCGCCACACAAAAATACAAAATAATGAAATACAAAAGGAATTCCACAACAACAAAATGTTGTGAGACACTACAGAGAAACTACCACACTAAAATCACATGCGGTATTACACGGTACAATACGGCAGTGGGAATACTATACAAAAGAAGCAAAGCATAATAAGAACATGGAAATATTACCCACTTACATATCATTTGTGAAAAATAAAAAAGATAACACTCACAAAATGATGAGCTCCTACTTTACACCTCACATTCACTTTATGAGGGCTGCAATCCTCAACAAGATGCTGTACTGTAAATAATCAGATAAAACATCAACACATGGAACATTTGCACAATGTAAAACATGTGTAAAGCCACAGTTGAACAGGCCTACACTGCATGGTGTGACGTCATACCATTGTACACAATACAACTTTATTGACATGACATCCTTAGAAACCACACAACAAAATATATATCCAGAAATGATATTTAAGAGGAAAATTAGAAAGAAATATTATATTTACCCTTGGATGGTCTTAAATATGTCACTGATTACAGAGAGTGCACATCTCCCCAACGTTGCTCCCTGCACATCACCCAAAAAGGTCTGAAAACAGCACATGCGCATTTCACATGCATAATGCAAACAGCACCACCTACTGACGACTGAAGGAAAAATGCAGATATTAACTGTTTCTTCTGACTTGGTAATTTAAAGAAAACAGAAAATAAAAATAAAATAAGTTTGACGATGCAAAGGGAGAAATAAATTACTATACTTTTTACCACTCGGTTACATTCTCCCCTGCAATAAGTCAGCGTCCTCGATGACTCACTCAGTAATAAATTCAGTATTCATGGCACCTCGTAATGCCTTCTCAAACAACGCAGTGCCAATACTGGTCAGCACTTGCGGCACCATATCTGTGCTGACACTTACTGCATTACAAGCAGACCTAGGTGCATGGAAAGGATTTGTGTGAACACCAGCAGTTGCACGCTTACTTCTGCGCACAGCTGGATCGGGTACTTCTCTCTGAACTCTGTCACACATTTCACCAGTTTCAAACCATAAAGACCGAACAACCTCATCTGCAACCTCTGCATTTAAGGCCACACCATCAGATTCTGCAAAATCTCTACCAGTGTCAGATGATACTGGCACTTGGTTACCTTCAGAGCTGTCATCCTCCGACTCCAAAGTACCGGGTGCCTCTGAGTTAACTTCAATGTTGGTGGCCCCTCTTACAGAAGGTTGCACCATCTCCTCTACGACCACAAAATCGGGCTCAGAAGTGTCATTCTCAACCATGGTAACCTGCTGTGTATCTGGCTGAGACCTGTTCCTACTCCTAGGCCTAGGAGTAGGCACAGCACCTGGACGCAACTCTGACCGGTGAACCTTTTTTGAGGGCCCTCCCTCTAAAGGTTCCACAGTGTAAGTCGTGCCTATTACTTCCACAACTCGGTACACAATTGGGCTCCAGGCATCTTGAATCTTGTTCCTGCCTGGAAACCGCTGACGCAAATACAACTCGCCCACACCGACCTGGGGACAAAATGCCTTCTCATTCAACCGAGTCACTCTCTCTAGAGCTTTTTCCTCTGAGTACTCCCTAGCTTTCTCATGGGCATACCTCAGCCTCTCCTGATGAACAGATAACCAGACTTGCTTCCCCTCAGAGACTTCCTCACCACCCAGCAATGCATCAATGGGCAGATGTGGCTGTACCCCAAAAAGAAGATAATAAGGGGAAAAAACGGTAGTAGCATGTGGCGTCACATTATATGCATGGACTAACTCTGGCAAGTACTCAGGCCAACGGCGTTTCCATTCTGGGGGTAGTGTACGTAACAGGTTGTGGAGCGTTCTGTTGTATCGTTCACATTGGGCATTTCCCTGTGGCCTATAAGGGGTTGTACGGGTCTTTTTCACCCCATAGAGTCTGCACAGCTCAGCGATTACCTCACTTTCAAAATTTCGGCCTTGATCAGAGTGCAACCTCTCCGGGACGCAATACTTCATAAACCACTCCTTCAACAAGACCTTTGCTGTGGTATCGGCCTTTTGATCTTTGGTGGGAAATGCCTGTGTAAACTTTGTGAAAACATCTGTGACAACCAGAACATTTTCACGCCCGTCAGAAGCAGGCTCTAGGACAGTAAAGTCCACCGCAATCACTTCAAGGGGCCTGGAAGCCAAAAATGCTCTCACAGGGGCACGGACTTTGGGTTGCGGCATCTTTGTGAGGATGCACCGTTGACACTTCTTTACCCATTCCTCCACATCTTCATGCATA
This sequence comes from Carassius auratus, assembly GCF_003368295.1. Taxonomy (NCBI): domain Eukaryota; kingdom Metazoa; phylum Chordata; class Actinopteri; order Cypriniformes; family Cyprinidae; genus Carassius; species Carassius auratus. Next base: position 7,174,435 of record NC_039247.1, on the reverse strand, counting down.
CCAGACCAAAAACATCTCTGCTTCAACAACCCCACAGTCCGCTCAATGCCCTGGTGCCCCATATCGTCATGCACACTCTGCAGCACTTGTTCTTTCAAACACGCTGGCAACAACAACTGCCAACAGCTCTCCTCAGAAGAAAAATCGACTACCCGATACAGTAACCCATTACGTTCCCTGATAAAACTCCACTGCTTCAGAAGACACTTCGCTGACTTAGATAACGACTTTCTTTCTGGGTGCTCTGGTCTCGTTTTCTTGTCCCAGAATCTTCTAAATTCTCTCAGAACAGGGTCGCTTTTCTGAAACTCAACCAGCTGTTCCCTAGTATAGCCAGGGAGTGTATGAGTGTTTCCTTGGAGACCAGTGCCAGCTTGTTCTCCAGCCTCCAATGCACGGATCTGCCTCAACCTGGTGCACTCAACACCCTTAAATGCGAGTTCAGGTCCCAAGGCTGTACCCCGACTAATCACACTGCAAATCGCAAACTCCTGCCTAGACAGCGCATCGGCTGCAGCATTACTCTTTCCCGGTCTGTATTTCACCTCGAAGTTAAAGACAGAAAGCTGCGCTACCCACCTCTGCTCAATCGCTCCTAACTTGGCGGTTTGTAAGTGACAAAGCGGATTATTATCTGTGATCACCTCAAACCAGGACCCGAGTAAATAGCCACGAAACTTCTCAACTACTGCCCACTTGAGGGCCAGTAGCTCGAGCTTCATGCTACTGTAGTTGCGATCATTTTTCTCTGCATTACGCAACCTACGGCTGGCGTACGCAATGACCCGCTTCTCATCACCCTGTTTCTGATATAAGATGGCACCTAACCCATTCTGGCTCGCATCTGTTTCAAGGATGAAAGGGCAACTGAAATCTGCAAAACCAAGTACCGGGGCTGTTGTCAGTCTATCCTTTAACTGATTGAATGCACAATCACATTCACTAGACCACAGAGTACTAAAGTGACGACCACTTCTGGCACACCTGCCTTCCCTCAGACAAAAATTGACCAGGTGATGTAAGGGTCCAGCTATCTTTGTAAATCCCTCGATAAACTTCCTATAATAGCTGCAGAACCCCAGAAATGACCTCAACTCCTTGACATTCTCCGGAATCCTCCAATTACTAACTGCAGCAACCTTGTCAGGGTCAGGAGAAATCCCCTGCACTGACACCTGATGACCAAGGAAACGCACAGTGTCTTGGAGAAATCGACACTTCCCCAGCTTCACCTTTAAACCAGTCTCTGCCAACCGCTTCAGCACCATCTCCAGTCTTTCTAGATGTTCTTCAAATGTTTGTGAAAACAACAAGATGTCATCTAAGTACACTATCAACACCTGAAAGATCAGATCGCTCATGACAGCTTGCATAAGCCGCTGAAAGGTCGACGGTCCATTACAGACCCCAAACGGCATCCTCCGGTACTCAAATAAACCAAAGGGTGTCGTGAACGCCGTCTTGGCTCTATCCCGGTCACTCACTGCAATCTGATGATAACCAGAGGCCAAGTCCACAGTTGAGAAAAACTTTGCTCCCCGGAGGGCATCAAAGCTCTCGTCAATTCTAGGTAGCGGAAATGCATCACGCCTTGTCTTTGCATTGAGCTTCCTATAATCTACGCACAAACGTAGTGACCCATCGGTTTTGCGAACTAATACCACTGGCGAGGCATAAGCACTCACACTCTCTTGAATGACACCCTTCTTCAGTAACTTTGTGATATGCTCTCTAACCTCTTGGTATTGATTGGGTGGAATGCGTCGATAAGGCTTATTCACCGGAACGTCATCAGTCAAATGTATCTCGTGTTGAACCTTATCTGTATAACCCAGATCATCATCGTCCAAAGCAAATACACCTAAATACTTCTCAAGAACCACTTTTAGCTGAACCTGCTGTTCAGGCGTGCCTCCCATGTCAACATGATCCAAGACCGATTGGATGGGGGGTTCAGAACACTGACCGACACCAACAGTGACCCGTTCTGTGTCTGCGGAGATTCGCTGAAACTTCACTTCGCAGGATGAACCCGCATTGCTACCATCTATCAGAGACACCATACCTAAACGGGCTCTGGGCTCTCACTGGACACAAAGGTAACTCTGACGTGACCAAGGTAGGTACTACAACCAAACCTCCTGGCAAGGGTGTGTTCACTGGTTCAACCAACCATACAGAGCCATCCCTTTTTTTCCCAGATTCCATACCCCTGATCAGGACAGTGGCTGCAGACCAAGCAGGCACATGGGCAGGAGTCTTACCTGCGACACGAGCGAATGAAACTCGCTCCACTAACTCAACCGATTGGGCCTGCTGGAAGGCTACCCTCCAGTTGGAGTCAAGTCTCCCACCTAATGCAGTGTCAGATTCAGCGTGAACGATCTGTCGGCACTTACTAATAATGTTCATTCCGATTAGCACAGCCATAGACGATGGACTAGGAGTTTCTTTAACAATCAAGAAGCCACACTCAGGCAAAGTCATCCCCATAACCTCCACGTCCAGCTCCATGTAACCCAAATAAGGAATGTCTAAACCGTTGGCTGCTGTGATCTTCAGCCAACCTGATGTTGACAACACATCACTCTCATTACCAAACAGATGCTCTCGGAAGAATCCCTCTGTGATGGTACTGACCTGACTACCAGTGTCGAGCAGACATGACACTAGCACACCCCTGATTTTCAAGTCCACCATAGGGCACGTTCCAACTGCTCGTTCAAGGAACCTATCTCGACTGGTTCCCTCAGACGGTGAACCAGACACTGCCCCTTGCGTTGCCTGACTCAGCGCCATGGAAGGACCTGGGTTTTCTTGCCTTTCATTGGTCCTGGCAGTACTCTTGGGTCTCCCACCCCGTCTCATAGTGCAGCGCCTAGCGATATGCCCAACCTCATTGCACCTGAAACAGATAGGTTCTCCCTCCTCTGTAAACCTGGGAGGAGACTTTGACAAGGGCACAAAATTTTGCGGAACTGACACTGACCGTTGTGCAGTTAACTCCTTTAGCGACTTAGTGAGCTCTGAAATGGTTTGCTCTTGCTCACTTATTCGCTTGTCCTGCCGTGTAATCACTTGTAAAATATAATTTAACACAGTGGATGTTTGAGCCTCAGACCCGGCAGCATTATCCTTAGTTTCACTAAGTACTTCTGAATGGATGGGTCGATTATTTGCAACTCTAATCGGCCTGCTCTCTTCCATTGACCAAAGAATGGCTTCATTACGTATCTCAAGCAGGGTCAAATGGGGCTTTTCTCTGATTGTTTTACGCAGCTCTCGCCTTAATGCAGCATCTCGCACACCCTCCACAAACTGATCACGTAAAATCCCCTGCTCATTAGCTAGACCACCTGGGGACTGTTTTGTGACAGAGCTTAATAGGCGAGAGAGAGCATGAGAGTAATTTCGAAGGTCTTCCCCCTCCAATTGTTTGCGATTGTAAAACATCTGCAACAATTGTGTCCCACTACGCCGTTCTCCAAACGCTTCCCGTAGGAATGCAAACAAATCACTGGCCTGTCTGGACTGGTTTCCCACACATAAACGCACCTCTTCAAGTGCGGGCCCCCTCAGATGTGAAATAATAAAGTCCAACTGTTCTTCCTGGGTTTGATCTCTGGCCCGTAGAACCCTTTCCACCTCCTCAATAAACTCTTCTACAGACCTCCCATCTTTGTTGTACTCTCCGCAAAAGGGTTGAATCTGACGTTCACAAGGGACATAAATATAAGAGCGAGTTGAATTACCCCCATCAACTGCCCTATTGGCCAGAGCATTATCCCTCCAATCTCTTAACTCTTGAATTTGACCTCTCATTTGCTCTATAACATCATTACCCACAGCCCCCTCAACAGGGACGTCTACCCCCCCTGCAGGCAGTTCGTCAGTGTCTGACATTTCTTACACAAGCAGGTCAAAATAAAATAAAAATAACTCAGGATGAACAACTCAGTCAAATATAAATGTCCTTGGTGCAAAACTCGTCCAAACTTCCCAGTCCTTTCCAGTATCTCAGACGCCCTCGCAATGATACACAGTTCTTGGATGGATCCGTTAAATTCTGGGAGCTACTCTGCACATTGACAGAAGGAATCACGTCAACCTGGACCAGTCTTCTAAGCAGTCGTCACACCTGGCACCCCGTAAACCCGATCAATCCAACGTCGATCACCACGTCCACAACCGCAATCCTCCACGCTCTGGACGTCCACTGCCTCGGCAAAATTATTCACCACTGCCGTATTGCCCAACCAAACACGCCACTCATTGCAAACAAATCAAACTGAATAAACTACCCCACTCCTGGTACCAAAAATGTGTGACCGGGGAATTTGATTGACCACCAGAAACACTTTTAGCGGGTTCACTTACTTTGTAGTTTATTCATTTAGTATTTTCAAAAGAATTATATGTTCTGAAATGTTTAACAAGAGTGTACAAGAAACCGTTCCGGCTCACTGCTTCCACAAAATAGACCGGAAACAAAGAAAAAGAGTTAAATATCTATTTTTGAAAATAGACAAAACAACAAAAAAACAGAGAAGGATACAAAGAGCTGGGAATAAAATTTAAATCTCACAGCTCTATATTTCTCAGCGTATAATTATTCCTAATGTTCTACAGATTGTTTCACAGTCCAACTGCTATAAGCAGGAACAAACTCTTAACCATCGCAAACACGGCCCAACAAAAATACAGCCGCCACACAAAAATACGAAATACAAAAGGAATTCCACAACAACAAAATGTTGTGAGACACTACAGAGAAACTACCACACTAAAATCACATGCGGTATTACACGGTACAATACGGCAGTGGGAATACTATACAAAAGAAGCAAAGCATAATAAGAACATGGAAATATTACCCACTTAAATATCATTTGTGAAAAATAAAAAAGATAACACTCACAAAATGATGAGCTCCTACTTTACACCTCACATTCACTTTATGAGGGCTGCAATCCTCAACAAAATGCTGTACTGTAAATAATCAGATAAAACATCAACACATGGAACATTTGCACAATGTAAAACATGTGTAAAGCCACAGTTGAACAGGCCTACACTGCATGGTGTGACGTCATACCATTGTACACAATACAACTTTATTGACATGACATCCTTAGAAACCACACAACAAAATATATATCCAGAAATGATATTTAAGAGGAAAATTAGAAAGAAATATTATATTTACCCTTGGATGGTCTTAAATATGTCACTGATTACAGAGAGTGCACATCTCCCCAACGTTGCTCCCTGCACATCACCCAAAAAGGTCTGAAAACAGCACATGCGCATTTCACATGCATAATGCAAACAGCACCACCTACTGACGACTGAAGGAAAAATGCAGATATTAACTGTTTCTTCTGACTTGAAAACAGAAAATAAAAATAAAATAAGTTTGACGATGCAAAGGGAGAAATAAATTATTATACTTTTTACCACTCGGTTACATACAGAAGCAATGTTAAATGAATTTTACCTTTAGACATAATGGCTGGCTAAGTCCAGTAGTCCAACTACTGTTTAAAAGGCAGTTGTAGTGAGGTTAAGATTAAAAAGACTGAATAATACTGAAAATAGAGACTGTGTGGCAGGAGCCTGAAAAAACACACTACTCTATTCCGCTTGCCAACCGGAAGTCAAGTTCTTGACATCTTGGTAAAAGATGGGAGCCCAAAATAAGATGATATCCTGTATTTGTACATTCAAAGACAGAATTTTTTATATTTTACAAAGGTGTTTTGCATGCGGCTTTTTCAGCTCTTTTATTGTCCAGTGAGGGACTGCAGCTTTAATTCTTCTGGCTTTCTGTATTGTTTTGACCTCACCTCCAGTTGCTTCTTCCAGATGTAGCCAAACAGCAAGCATCATATAAGCAGCTGTAGTTCACTGAAGGTGCTGCATCTTCAGAGCAGCGATGGTTGGTTTTCATGTAGAGGATCGTTATCATGTGGCTGAAAAGGGAAAGAAAAAGGGTCACATTAGTTCCCTTTAGAAGCCTTATTTGAAGTTTAAAGTCTGTATTTACTGAATACTTGAACAAGGGATTTTTTGGTCTCCCAGATTTATGAGGTCTCACTGGCATCTGCACTGTGCTTCATACTCTGATCCGAGTGCCCTGCTTTGAACTCTTACCTTTCACCCCTAAGGAGGAGAGCTTGCCACATCCTCCACTTCATTCAATCATTCAAATTTCTTCACACACAGCCCAATTCAGGAAAAACAATTAGATGAAAATGAAATAGCACTGAGCATGTCCAAATTCAATGTGTAATGCAAACCAAAAGACAAGAAAAAAAGTCAAAGATTTTGAAATTGAGGGCATCATCTTCTGTTTTTGTTTTTGTTGTCAATGAATCACATAATGCTAAACTGTGTGTAACGTATACCACTGGGAGCAGTGTTGTCAAAAGTACTGGCATTCATTACTCAAGTAGAAGTATAGATACTAGGGTTTAAAAAGACTTTTGTAGAAGTTGAAGTATCAACTCAAGCTTTTTACTCAAGTAAAAGTGTAAAAGTACTGGTTTAAAAAACTACTTAAAGTATAAAAGTAAAAGTAATGTAAGGGGAAAAAAATGCCATTAAGAACAAAAGCTTAGGCCGCACCACAGGGGCCTATTGTGTACTACCCCACCTCCTCAAAAAACATTTTTCTAAAGGCCATATGCCATAATGACTATAATGTTATATTAAAATGTTCATGTTGAAAAATTTGGGATGCACTAGGCTTCCTGTTTCAGCCGCATATATGAAAATACAAAAATGGTGTGCACATCCCAAACATCCAATTAGGACACAGGTGCAAGACAACTAAATGATATAGACAAATAAAGAAGTAAAGTCTGAACACTGAAAACTACTGCTCCAGAGGAATTTAATCAAGCAACGTTTCGACCTTCAGGTCTTCCTCAGCCGCATATATGCCCATTTAAAATGAACGCACTTTAGTACAATGCAAATACATTAAAGGACTAGAGATATGATGACTAGTTGCCAATAAGTATTGTTATGGTGCAAAAAGTCAAACTTCAGAGGCTTGTCATCAATAACTTTTAATGGAATGTTTATGTACATCCATGATTAGCTGCAGGAATCTCGAGGGCAATGGACAAGAACATTGGTGCAGGCTTAATAACAATTACACTTGTATGGTTGTCTATTTACAGTAAACATTATAGTGCTGTCAAAATGAATGATTAATCCAAGTGATTAATCAAAAACTAAAACTGAAAAAGAAATCATAATCCTGATACTTTCTTGATTGATAGCTTCTTGTATTTGGTACATACGTCTGCTATGTCCAGTGTTGGGGGGTAACGAGTTACAAAGTTGGTATAGCTTATCACACAAAGTTGGTATAGCTTATTATATACTTATCACAACTTTGTCAATCGCATCGTCAATCGAAAACGCTAAATTATTAAAACATCTCGCTACCGAACTACCTACAGTAGCTTAATTTGTGGAGGACGAAGAAAAAGCACTCATTTGGTAAATGAGCCAGTGAGAAATAATAACTTTTAAGTAGGGTCCAGTGCCTTTTCAATACTTTTAAAACGGTACCGGCTCCTAAACGGTGCCTGAACCGATACTTTAAAAAAAAGAACCACAAAAAAACTATGGATAACTTTAAAGAACATTACAAATATTTTAAATAAATCCATAGCTTGTTGTGCAAGTTGTGCTTCCCTTAATCTAAGCCTAATAAATGTATTTCACAATCTGGGTCATTATTTAATACAAAACCACACATAATGTTTCTACTGTATCTCTGTCACTCACTCTGATATTTAGTTAAGA